>NW_020185332.1:5032168-5039690 GCF_003031525.2 Neophocaena asiaeorientalis asiaeorientalis | reverse complement strand
CAGGATTATACAGAATGATTTTTTTTTTTTTTTTTTTTTCAGAACAGGCTAATATCCACTTCCAGAAATAGTTACCTAAGGGAAAGTTTGCCTAAGGTGGTTGTTGGCAGAGGATGTCTCTGGGTATAACCTATTCGTACAAATCTTCTGGGAATTCTCTGCAGGGGTTTTGTGAATGGGTCCTTATAAAAGCCAAGTGCAGCCAATGATTTGCTGATACTGACTTATGGCTACTCCTCCCTCGTGGCACTTGGAGCTTCACCTTACACAACCAATGGTTACCTTAAGAGAGATTCAGCCATGATAAATTTGTCTCTGATACTGAAGTACCTGAACTAGTTGAACATGTCAGTTGATCCTCAACTATACTTGACCTTATGTTTCAGATTTGCTTGAAAGTTTCTTTTGTACTCCATCCTTTTGTTTTCAGAAGAAATGCAGAGGTATATATGTGTAATTTCATCTTCACACGTTCTGATACCACTGTTAGACATCAATCCTTATGACAATGTCTCTTTGGTCATTTGGTAGATTCCTTAGCTGTTCCCTGAATTCTAGTATGTATGTCACATGTTGCTACAGTCTTTATACTTGAAGATCAGTTTGGCTGGGTATAAACTCCTTGGCTCACTGTTTATGTCATTGAGTATCCTAAATATATTTCCCCCTTGTCTTCACATAGTAAAGCATTGCTTTTGAAAAGACTTAAGACAATCTGATTTTTTTACCCTCTCTTGTGAATGATTCAATATCATGGTGTGGATGCTCAGAGAAGCCTTTTCTTTCCATTTTTAAGCCCGTTTGGCCACACTGGATTGATTTTGCCAGAAAAAAAAAAAACATTTTTAGTGTATATTTTTTATTTACCTTTTATATCAAGAAAGTTTGTTTGAATTAGAGTTTTTAATATTAATTCTGTTCCATGCTTTGGTTTCTTTGTGGGGAACTTCTTTTATACACTTATTGGATCTTCACTGCCTATCTTCTGTATCACTTCAGCTCTAATCTGTTTTATTTATTTGTCAATTTCTTTTTGATTTAAACAGTTTTTTATCTCTTTTCCATCTTCTATTTCTCGTAAGGAATTTTCTGTGGTGTTTATTCACTCCTGTGTTCCCTCTCATCAAGTCCTCATTTCTAACATTTTATTTTATTTTTATTTATTTTCTCAGTTTAGATAGATCTTTTTTCTTTTTAAAAAATTTATTTATTTTATTTTTGGCTGTGTTGGGTCTTCGTTGCTGCACGTGGGCTTTCTCTAGCTGTGGCGACCAGGGGCTACTCTTTGTTGCAGTGTGCGGGCTTCTCATTATGGTGGCTTCTCTTGTTGCCGAGCTCAGGCTCTAGGCGCGTGGGCTCCAGTAGTTGTGGCTCACAGGCTCTAGAGTACAGGCTCAGTAGTTGTGGCACACAGGCTTAGTTGCTCCATGGCATATGGGATCTTCCTGGACCAGGGCTCGAACCCATGTCCCCTGCATTGGCAGGTGGATTCCTAACCACTGCACCACCAAGCAAGTCCTAGATTTTTTTTCAAACTACCTTTTCTCTTTTTTCCATTCATATAGTTTCTGAATTTTTCTAATTCATATTTTTGTTGTTCTTTCATAGCTTCTATTATTTTCTTACATCTACTTTGAAACATTACTTTATAATTTTCATCTATATTGTGGGCATGCTTTTCTGCTTTCTTTGACTGTCTACAGTGATGTTTATTGGGTCTTTATAATGATTTGTGTGGGATAGGGGTTTTTTCTTACAATAATTTGTATGAGATTTGCCCACAATCCTTTTCTGTTTCTTGTTTTAAGTGAAAAAACTTTTTCTGTGCTAGAAGGAGAAGGTGAACCAGGATAGCATTCTTAGAGTCATAGCTCTACAGCTCCCTTTTCTGTTATTTTTGTTAAGTGCTCAAAATCATTTGCCCTGATACTTCCTGAGATGTGCTGACTATGCTCCCCTTCCCTACTTTTTTCTTCTTCTCTTTGCTCCTATTGTCCCTAACCTAACCAATTTGAATTCTACTCACAGAAGTTTCTCCTCCCTGGGGGAATCACCTTGTAAGGAGGACTTGGATGTTCAGTATCAAAAGCACATAGGTCCTAGATTGCTCTGGCAACACAAGCCTTACCCATGAATTCTACTCTGCTAACTTCTTTTCCAGTTTTGGCTGCTCTCCTTGGATTAGCTTGCTAAGCTTCCTGGTGAGCATCGGTTGTTAACTTGGGAATTCTCAGTCAGTTCATAAGAAGCCCCTCTTTTTTCCTGTCTACTTTCTCCTTACCATGCTGGTCCAGTTGATATTGATCAATATTTGGCATTTGTGGGGATACCTTTTCACTTAGTTTTATTGTACATGGCTTTTGGTTTTGCTATCCTAGTTACTCTGTCTTTTTTTTTTTTTAATGGGTGGCTCTAGGGAGATTTAAAAAAGTACATCATAGCCATGACCATCTCCCAGAGTTTTCCCAGTGCCATTTTAAGGAATATCGAAAAGTAATTCTGGGAATACAATAAATCAATTAATTAAAAAAGAAAAACTACCGATACATGCAACAAAGTGGATTAATCTGAAAAACAGTATGTTAAGCAAAATAAGGCAGACACAAAAAAGTATGCACCATATGATTCCTTTTATATAAAGTTCATGAACAGAAAACCAATATATGCTGGTAGAAGTTAGAATATGGTTAGTTCTGTAGCAATCGTAATTAACAGGAAAGGAGCATGAGGGAACTTTCTGGAGGGGTAAAAATATTCTGTAACTTGATCTCTATGGTGGGTACCTGGGTGCGTAAATATAAAACGTTTATCTAGTTGTACACTTAAGATTTATACATTTTACTGTATGTAGATTATACTTCAATAAAGAATTTTTTTAAAATATATATTTTTTAAAGTAATTGTGATTGCCCCCAAAAGAATTTCAAACTACATTCTAGTTTCTTTCAACTTAGCACAATGCCTGCAACATAATAGGAATGCAGTAAATGACTGTTATATGGATGAAATAAATTATCCACTGAAGCCATATATGACTTCATCTCTTACTACCATGTGTCAGCTTCTTTTCTAAAACCAGTTTCTTCATCTCTCATTAGATAATGTGTTGATGACCACTGAAGGCCATAGTCATTACTTTTGTTCAGTTTAATTTAGAGAATTTTGATTGTACATCTCCTATGTTTTAAATACTATTTTAGGCACCATGAGGTATAAAATCATGAATGAAACTATTCTTAACTGCCAACTTCTTACAACATAGTCCAGTCTTTTAAATAGCACTTAATCTATAAATCTTAAATAGGAAGATCGTCTTCTACAAATACATAAGAAATAGGCTGTAAACTAAACAGTGGGTTTAAAAATCATTGTTTCCAAAAGATACTGATCAAGGCACAGCTACTTAAAATCAGCACAATACTAGCCATCGTTAGGAAGAAAATGCTGAGTAAGAAACAAGGATTTGGGTATCAGTTGTGATAGCTGGACGCTGGTGACAAGGAATCACAACAAGGAGAAGGAAACATTTGCTCCAGTTCTCTGACAAACCCAGAACCCCAAGACTAGCAACTTTGGAAAAATAGGAGAAACTATCATGTATGTCGTGTTCTCATGATGACCACCTTTACCAGGGGCTGGAGCATCAGCTACTCTTCTTCCAGCATACCCCCACCCCCCCAGCTAATTAAACCAGCAACACCAGAATAAGCAACAGTACATGAAGTTTTCACAAGTGTAGATTCAGAAGAAATAGATAAAAGGATATTCTTTTTCATACAGGCAGGACTTAACATAGGAAAATTATTGAATCAAGATGAGATATTAACTGAGATGATAACCTATAAATTAACAGTTGAACAATATATTATGAGGCTCTATAAAATTTGTTTTGGTTTCTTTTCCTACCCTTTTGGTGTCAACACTAACAATCTTTAAGCTGCTGTTAGAGCATATTTTGAGCAGGATGTGTCTGACCCTAGATCCCGTGTCTTATGCTCAGTTAATATTCGTGGGTGAAGTGAGACAGGAAATCTTATGAGAATAGAAAAGGGTGGCTTGATAATATCCCTTCTGCCATTAGCTCCCAGAGCCTCTTCAGAAAGGTCAAACTCACATCTTTCACATTCTACCGTTGTTCTTGAACGTTAAAATCTTCAATATGGGGATGACAGATCAAGAGAAGAGCATCTGTCAAAGGTGAAGGTATCAATAGTGACATTTTTTTTTCTGGCCCAAGGGAGCAAAGTCATTTGGGGAAATGAGCCAATAGATCAAAAAGGCTCTAAATCATTCTTAAGTCAGTACTGCAGTTAATTTACTATCACAAATCACCAAAATATTTATAGCTATTTTTCCAAAGCTTAATGCATATAGAAAGCAGTTAAATAAATCACCAATGTTAATTATCATAATTTGTATTAACAGAGAGGAAGTTATTTTAGATTTCCTAGCCAAAGATCACAGACTGCTGACTATGTTCTATATGTTCAAAGTGTCTCTTCAGTTATGCACCAGGAAGATGAAGTAGTTGCTATGAGTTTTAGAATTTGTAACTGATTAACTTGGCTAGTTACCAAACTTCAAAGGAGATCAGTTTCAAGGATATGAGCTCCACTTGAGCTAGTTAGAACTATTCTGCCTGGATAAGGAGAGAAGAGACCTATGTACTAATCTTCATTTTTCCTACTTTCTAACCATAATGAGCCTGGACAACATACTTGACCTCAGTGAGACTTCATCCATAAGATGAAGATAATACAAATCCTTTTCTCATCTTCTGGACTTTTTGGATATCACTTTCAATTGTGTATAACTCTTTAATTCCAACATACTGACCCTCAAAAACAGGGTCAGCCATCTCGAAACTCTGGTTACAAGGAAGGCTGCGTGAGTTCAGTACAAATCCTCACCTTCATCGTGAAAACATTTCAAAGCCATCTTCCTCTACAGAGACAGTGTTCTGGGCTGGAAGGAAAAGTTCTTTCCTAATTGAAACAATGGAGTTAATTAGTGAGAAAAAATACAATTCCCCAAATTAGGTTCTGGCCAGAACATTTTGATTCAGGATTGCCAAGAAATTCTTATTGGTCACAGAAAGGCCATTTCTACACTAGCAAAGCAAAATGTACCTTGGCAATAGCTACACAGAGTAGTCACAATGGAGGTATTTTCTCAAAACATCAAGCCACACATTGGAGTGTTAAAAAAAAAAATTACCAAAAACATCCCTTTTTGTACACATATATACTTCACTTCATCACAGAAACAATCTTTGCTCAAATAGAAAATCACCCAAAAATAGTTATTAGGCTTCATAAGACATCATTATACCATATTAAGGCATTGGTATACTCTTCACCAATAACGCCTCTTGAAAAACAAAAGTGCAACCTCATTGTCTTTGGTTTCCAAAAGGGTCTCATCTTAAAGTAATGAGGTCAGAGAAGGGAATGATTCTCAGCAGCTGTTTGGTGGTAGCAATAGCATTCAAGCAGGAGTTAATGGATAGATGATGGTGATTTTAACACTTCCTAGTCCTATAGTATGCGTGGGGACTGTGCTACACTTGAGAGATACAAGAGAGAAGGATTCAGCTAAGGAAGTAACTGGCCATCCAGTTAGGGAGACAGTATCAATAAACAAGGAATATCATACAACAATATATAATCACTATTAGTCCATGATATGCAGATTATGAATCAAATATTCTGCAACCTTTTTTAAAGTAGGAACCCCTTTTTTATTTTCCTCAAGTCTTATAAATAACTATAGGGAAAGGGGGAAGAAAGAGCGAGGACAATCTCTCTTACAATCAAATATGTAAGGCCTTGAAACACAATCAGATTTCGGAAAATCCTGCAATGGGAGTTATGAAAGAGTACAATGGAGAATGGGAAAGACTGGAAGGTGGGAGAGATTGGAGGAAGAATCACATGAGGCTCGCCTACCTCATGTTTTGCCCATGTCTTACTCATGGGGCCAGAAGGACCAGGAGAGAAGTACTGCTTTCAGTGACTACAGAGGCAGGAAGAGGTTGCCCAGCAGGCTCTCAGGCTGCATAACTAGAGGGAGAGGTCAAGAAAAGAAGCCAAGGACCAAAGCCAGAGAAGCAAAGTCAAGTGAAGCTCAGCTTCAAGGGATGGGGGTCATGAGGCAAGAAGCTGGTGAGATCAGAACAGGAGGTGCTAAAGGCAAGGCGAGTGAGCTAACTGAGTTCAAAACTGAGATCCCCAACAATGTCAGGGTACAAGGAGACCGATCCCAAACTAGTGCCTGCTTTGCAGCCTCTGTGTACATGTAACATTTCCTAGAGGAGCATTGAGCAACCAGAAGTAGACAGTGTGCAAAGAGAAGAGGCAGAATAAAACATTTTAAAAATAAAATCAACAGCTAATGCAACCAGGTTTATCTAATAGGACATTTTGGAATAAAAATCATTTCATTAGTCAGCTGGTCCCTTTGTAGCCCTTTTAAAGACTTTTTCATTGTTATCTGGGTTGACATCATTTTATTGATGTCATAAAAGAAATTATTTTCCCAACCTACCTTCCACGGGAACGAGAATACATGGAAAACCATATGAACTGTATTCCAAAAATATTGTTTAGGTTAAAGGACATCCAACTACAATGCAACAATTGAGCCAGATAGAGTCAGGGGTGACCTGGCACAGCTTTTGCCCGATGAGGTGGACTCATCCTCTGACCTCACCATTGTCTCACTCTGCTACCATTTTCATGTAGAATTACTCCATTTTATTCATGCACTTTCTGCATACTCTGCAAATTATTAGACTAGGAACCAGTTTCTGGCTTCCCAGTTAAAGCTATCAGAGAATATTCAATGTAACCTAAGTCACCTGATTAACCCTATCCTACCTTCACTTTATACCTGAAAACAAGTCTCTGATGTAGAGTGAAGCATAAAGGCCAAGGACAGAATCTAGAGAACAGATCAGGAGGGTTCCAGCTCATCACACCCAACTTGGAGCTATATGTCTCTTTTTTTTTTTTGTACGCAGGCCTCTCACTGTTGTGGCCTCTCCCGTTGCGGAGCACAGGCTCCGGACGTGCAAGCTCAGCGGCCATGGCTCACAGTCCCAGCCGCTCCGCAGCATGTGGGATCCTCCCGGACCGAGTCACAAACGCGTGTCCCCTGCATCAGCAGGCGGACTCCCAACCACTGCGCCACCAGGGAAGCCCTATATGTCTTTTTGAAATGGATTTTACAGAATTTCTAGCACTTGCACAAAAATCATCAAATATGTCAAAAATGATTGAATTTGATTCAGTGCCAGTTATTAAGGTTAATGTTGAACATAACTTCATCATAAAGTAAAATCACATTTGTTTCATTTGCTTAATGTTTAGGCTCTTCAATTTAACATATATTGAACATCTACTATGTATCAGGCTCTGCTAGGCACTAGGAGCATGAATATGAATAAACAGGGTAAGACATTGTTCCCATCCTCAAAGCACTCCCAATCCAGTAAAGGGAGATGGATCCATAAACCAATGAC
>NW_020185332.1:5015134-5032130 GCF_003031525.2 Neophocaena asiaeorientalis asiaeorientalis | reverse complement strand
ATTTGTTAAAAAAAAAAAAAAAATATGTATATATATATATATATATATATATATATATATATATCACAGATAAGGAAGAAACTTTTGAATTCTACTTCTGTCTGCATGGAAGAAAGGAAAGAAAACTACAGGAAAGGAAAAAATATCTATTCTTCTATTGTTAAATTATTTCATCATCTGATCTATCCGACTTAATCATTTCTACTTATTTAATGGGCCTGAAAATCTTTACATACTATATTACTCTGTACATTACACTTTCTAATAAGTTATCCTATTCCAAGATTACAGCAGCCTTCTGGGTGAGGTAGCTGGAACATTGTACACATTTTACAGATAAGACTACAATCCGGAGACCGGTGTGAACTGGAGTTTGGGAATCAAAACAAATCAAGATTGAAATAGGGCTGATTCTGCCTAATTCGGCCCCTCTCTGAGTTTCCCTCGGAAAGAAGGAGAAGAACAAAACCCTGCGAGTGCAGACTCTGTAAGCTGTGAGAACAGACTCCCTCTGCCACCACAGAACATCCAACCAGCCCTCACCCAGTCCGACTTCTGTTAAATGCTCCCTGCCACCCTGGGTTTTAAATTATTTAAATAATTAACAGGCTCTATAGATGTAATACTGTGAATGGCCTTGTGATCTGGGAAGACAGTTACACCTTTGGAGATCTTTAGCAAATAAACTGAAAACTCGGCTGTGTGAATTTTGTCTCTGCCATAATTAGCAGCAGATGGACGACTTTTATGGAGCCACCTGTCAGCAGGAAGACTCTCCTTACAGTTTCTAGTTTCTAGAAGGAGCAGGATTAAAATAGACCAGCGCCTTTCCCTTCAAGTACTCTTAAGGGTCCCAGATGTAATCGGATCTGCCAGAAACTGACAGGATTCAGGAGGCAGCCACTTCTCGTGGCGCTGGCTCACCTGTGAGGCAGGAGCGGGAACAAGACAGAACATTACTTCTCAGCAAGTTTGGGCAGCTGATCGTTTCCGAAAACTTGGAGAGCAAACCAGGAGCCAGCCTGTGCTGAAATGTTCCATTTTACTAACCTTTTTATCCAATTTGAAAATACAAATAGAGCTCTCAGGGCGTAATTAGCGGCAATGACTCTTAATACCTGCTTTCCAAATTTGACCTTAATGGACATTCATTAAAATGGGCTCTGACTTCATAGCCGCGTTAGCAGAAAATGGAAAAGTCCATCTATCATTGTCAGCTCCCATTTCCTGCGTAATCATTCCTGGAAGAAAGAGGCCTGCAAGTGTGCACAGGGGTGGTGGAGAAGCTGGAGAGGAATTGCAAAGAGCTATGCCAAGAGCTGGTGCCTGAGTTTCCCTAAAGAGTACTGGTGCCTTGAGAGAGGTGTGGACTGGAATCTGGCCAGAAGTCAGGGACCCGGGTGCTAGATTCTGCTCCACCTTGGCCTTGCTGTGTGAGCTGAGGGGAGTCACTGCATACATCTGTGCTTCTACCACATCTGTTAAGAAAGGGGAATAATGACACACTTGCTGCATAATGCTTTGTGAGCACCAGAACAATGTATGTAAAAAATGACTTAAAAAGCATAAATTGCTATGTAACTGCTATGTGATTGGGTTTTTTAAGAATGCCAGTATTAATGACAATGGAGGAGCAGGGACGGGGGAGTAAAACAATCCTAGGTCCTGTTAAGTCTACTCTGTGGGGATGCACTGATCCTATTTTGCAGAATAAATTTGGGGGGGGTTCCTTTCCAGATTGCAGTGAATAAAGTATTTCTCCAAGACAGATGAGGGGTAATGCAAGGTGGGGAGGCTGATATGGAGGTATACTCTTCCTGAGAGTTCAGGTAAGAGGAAATGCCAGACCTGAGCACCTGAACACCAAAGGGTACCTAAGTGACTGAAGGAAGAAGAGCCCTGGTCCAGGAGCCAGAAGATGGGGGATGCTGCCGGGCTCTGACAGTAACTCGCTGTCATTTTCCCAGCCTATGACCTCCTGACTTCCTGATATCAACTGAAATCAATAGCAGGATGCTTTGTGGGACAGGAATAGGGCTAAGGGCAGTAGGAAAATTGAGGAAGTTGAGGACAAATTGGTTTGTACTTTAAATTGGCCCCAGAAGAAGATACTTGAGGCAGATACTGACATGAAGCTTCACAGCGATTCACTTCTTCTGCCCATAGTCTTCTTGACTCCTTGTATCAATAGAGAATTAAGGTCCACAAGAACAAAAGGTTCCCCTTGGAGTTTGAAAGAAGCGAATGTTGCATAAATTAAAGGGAAAACAACTCTACACAGTGGGTGGTCAAATAAAGGAGCTAAAATACTGAAGCGTAGATCCAGGATCTAAATTCACCTAAAAATCTCCAGGGTGGATTTTTCATCCAATTTCATTTGGATAATTAAAGAGCCATCTGTTCTAAGTCACGCTGCCTGAACCTTATCTGATGAGAGATTTGTTTGAAGCTTCTGACCCTCTCCACAGCCTCTCCACACTCGGTTTCAGCCTCCGCTCACTGAGCACTTGTTGGTATCAGGCCCTGTACCTCATGTTTTCATGAACTTCTCTAACTTTAATCTTCTTAACAAAACCATAAGGAAAGTGTTTATGGCCCCAGGATTATACAGGAGGGAACTGGGGCTCAAACAAGCTAAGTAACTTAACCAGAACCAAAAGGCAGGATTTAGACCTAGCTACCCTGGGTTGCAATCCAATTCTTTTTCCATCACTGCACAGGTGATTTCAGCAAAACCTAGTTCTTCCTTCTAAATGGCCAATTTTACAGCAAAGCCATTTGCTGACATTCTTATATTTGCTGACATGCGGTGGTTTTCATTAGTTGCTTGGTAATTATACATATTTCAATGTAGCTTTCTATCACTTAAAGGCAATATTATTCTGTCAATATTTTGGTTGTCTGATGCTCTAACAATCATTGGTGCATCCCCGGGGCTTAACATTAAAAGGAACACGTATAACTGTTTGATGAATAAATGAATGATGGGAAGAGACTTAAACTACAAGGTTGCCCAGGCAGCTGGAGTGGCACCCCACTATAAGGCTGAGACGAATAAGGATTCAGGTACGTTCTGGTAGCTGGCCACCTGCAAGGCCCTCAGAGCATGTGCTTCAGCTGTGCTATGGGCCTCTGGCTCCTCTGAGCCAGGTCAGAGTAAAACAGAAGCCATCACATTCCCAAGGCACAAGGTGAACTCACGCAAAGGCCCTGGTTTGCTTCATGTGAGCTCTTGGGAACATTCCTTCTCATCTCCTTATGATGAGGGTCTGTGTCCTTAAATGACAAGCATATTTCTCCCTGGCATAAAAATAGCTGAACTTGACATACTGTGCTCCTTTTAGCTTAATGACAACTTCAGTTTACAAAAGAGTACTGCCAAGTCCAGGTTCAAACATCTTTGTTTGTGTAACGGCAGCATCTAAAAGATGCCAAACACAATCCAGAATCCTGTCCCTTAATTGATTACATTTGTTGTCATGGAAGAAAAGAAGGAAGTAGCATTTACTGAATGCCTACCATGGGTCAGGAAATTCACATGCATTTTCTCATGTAATCCTGGGAGGGAGACATTATTATTATCTTCATTTTAAATAAGATGAGACAACTGGGACCTGGAAAAGTTATCTAGCTTGACCAAGATCACTCATCAGTGAGTGGTGGATGTAAGATTCAAGCCCAGATCAGACACCGCAGCGGAAGACTCTTCCAAATTCCAAGATGCCTCTGTGGCTCAGATGCCAAAAGAGAACCCAGATGTGTTGAGAAGGGATTAGGGAAGGCTGAACTGAGCAAGAATAAGAGGAATATCAGGTTCCCATAGGTCATATACTAGGTTCGGAACTAGGAGCTGTGAAGAATGATCTGGATTCTGTGCTAACACAACGGTGTCACTTTGGAAATGGCTGCACCACCCCTGGCCTCAGTGTACTTACCTGTGAGGGACGGAGGAGGGATGGTGGTATTCAGAGTTCCTCTACTTCCCTCCCACTCCCCACTACTGGGGAGAATACCCCATTTTCAAGATGGGAAAGTAGACGAGGAACTTCAGCGTTCATAGTGCTTGTTGCCAGGTCAATGTTTCCCTTGAAAAGCATAAAGGCTTCTTCACATTTGGCTGCCCCTACACCATTTGCCACCTCTGAACCTAAAATTGACAGCCCTGATCAAAGGTCCACCTTCAGTTGCCCCCGCCTGGAGGAGGGAGAGGGTAACAACAAATGACAGAAGGACTGAAGAAAGAGGAGGGCTTCAGGCCCAGGCTGTTCTGATAAATGGAGGGGAGTAAAGGCACCAAAGACTTAAGCTGGGCAGATGGCTTCCATCTCCCTGCCCAAGCTCACATGACAGCTTCAGGCTCTTGGGTAGGGTCTCCAGTGGCACAACAGTTACCTTAGGATAAGAAATCACCCCATATACTCCCACGACACACTACTTCATTATCCCTTCCCTTGTCTTCTAGTACAAGTCCAACTCATTTTCTCAAAGTAAGGAAAGGGGAGAATTTGTCCCCACTTAGAAGATGTCACCTCTGAGCTCTCCTGCTCCTTAGAAAGTCATGGGTGACACTTTTATAATCTTGTCCAGACTTGAAAATGACATTGCACTGTATCTGCCACCATGCTCTTGGCCAACTCCGATTTCTGCATTGAAAATTTTCCACTCAGCCTCCAAAAAGCAACAACAAAAAAAGATAAGGTCTTGAAAAGCTGGTCGGCTACTTTCTTTCAAATCACATCTGAAGGAAATTGAGATGAGGCGTTACCTTGTTACTGGCCTTCTGCCAAGAGAAGCTGACTGAGGAAGCAAATCAGACGTCTCTCTTGCAAGAGGCTGCGCTCTGCGGGATGCTCTCCACCTGCTGATGCCCAGGGCCTCTCATTCAGGTAGCATCCTCCCAGGAGATGCTTCCCCTGGACTTTCTGGAGTTTCAGGGGACTGTCCTGCCCTGTGACTGGCTCTCTCCCTTCTAGTGCTCCAAGGGTGTCCTCTGCCGAGCTGCAAGAGCTGATTATTTGTTGGTAAAACATGAGATTTGTGGAGAGGGTGGTGGAGAGGCAGAACGGGGGAGGAAGGAACGTTGGTGAAAGGGAGCATAAATAGTTAATTTGATGATGATTTAGAATGACTCTGCTTGCTGTTTGAGATGAAAAAGCTGCAGTGAGTTCAGAAAATACTAAAATAGGGCCTCATACAGGCATTTCATTTAGATTTAATAAGACTGATTATTAAGAGCATATTTCATGACGATTAAGAATTCTGACAGTCTCCCATCCACCAACTTTAATGTGCGCCACAAAAATTAAAATACTTATTTATACGACTAAAGTGCTAATAAGTTCATTTTGAGAAATTCTCTTTTGAGGACTTGCATAGGGTTTAACTTTTTATAGGAGAAGTAGAGAGACTCCAAGATGGTAGGCTCTAGAGACCAGAGGGAAACTTGGGAGAAATTGCGGTGCGAGTCCCCTGCCTATGCCTGAGTTAACAAAAAAGAGAGCCACGCCCCCATCTCCCTCCCAGTGTTTTGTGTTTTTTTGTCGTTGTTATTTGTTTGTTTTGCGGTACGTGGGTCTCTCACTGTTGTGGCCTCTCCTGTTGCGGAGCGCTCCAGACGCGCAGGCTCAGCAGCCATGTCTCACGGGCCCGGCCGCTCTGCGGCATGTGGGATCTTTCCGGACCGGGGCACGAACCCGTGTCCCCTGCATCGGCAGGCGGACTCTCAACCACTGCGCCACCAGGGAAGCCCTCCCTCCCAGTGTTGATGAACACACAAGCACAGGCACATAGATGAAGACATCCTTGTGCCTTTCAGCTGCTGCCTCCTCAGCCTTCTTTAGGTCCTCAGGGCTGGGTGCACTATTACCCATCACCCCCAGCCCATTCTCTTGCCTCCGACCTGCTCTTGAGCTGATCTGAGTTTGAAGCAAAAACAACTGAAAGAGCTCACTCCCTACTTTAGGAAACTCCTAAAAGAGATGGTCTCTACATGCCCCATCATCAGGCTACTTCCTTGCAAGAAGCCTGTCTTACTGCCCCCACTATTCCATGTGCAAGTCACAAGCTGTGAGGTCTGTGACAGCCCCTGACATCTCTGGTGTGAGCCTGGTCTGCGAGACTGCTCTCAGCCTCGATCCTCACCCAAGGGTCCAGCTGGCTTCCCTGACTCATTCCTAGCTTGAGGCTCTACCCTGAACCCCAGCTCTCTGACTGAGGCCCTAATCCTTGATGTCTCCCCTCTCCCAGGGGCTGGCTCTGTGTCCCCTGCAGTCCCCAGGCACCAGCTGGGCCCTGCCAGATATGGGCAGATCTGCACCCATATCCTCAGGCAGGGACTGAAGGAGAGACGCTGAACTCATACTGCCCAGGATGTGAATACCAGCCCCTCATGGGCTGTGAAATAAAGGAAAGTTCCTGAACCTCTCTGAGTCTGAAATTCTCCTTTGAAGACTAGTACCTACCTCACAGGGCTGTTGTGAGAATTAAATAAGATAATGCCAGTAAAAATGTTTAGCACAGAGCCTCCTCATATACAATAAGCTTCCACGGATGGTACCTATTAACACTACTAACGATATTATTTACCAATGACAATGATGAATTCCAATCCTAGCCTGTCTTGCTGAGTGCTCACTGTTCTACCCTTTGCTGAGAAAATTGTGGACTTGAAACCATTTCTCCAGTCACCATCCAACTCCATCCTAGTTTCCTACCAGCTTTCACCATGGCGGTGTCACCTGGGTTTCAGCATGCTTCGCATCCTGGGGCTCTTTCACCTTGGTAATGCCTGTCGCTAGTCAGCAAACTCTGGGTCCCACCATTGGCTCAAACATCTTGACTTCCCTGTACAACCTCACAGAGTAAAAAACTCAATATATCTTGGCTGTTGACAGCTGGAGTCTGGTGTGGGCTTTGATCCCACAGTCCCGGCCCCTGATGTGCCAACGGTGCAGATCCCCTCCTTTTCTGCATCTGTGTCCTGTTCCTTCTCTACCCCATGTGGTTCTTCCCTATGTCCCTTTTGCCTGCATCGATGCCTTTGCTCATTGAATGCCCTCCTCAGTTCTGGCTGAGCCCAGCTGGTGGCATCCAGATCTGAAGCAGGTTGAATGATGGCCCCCAAAAGATATGTCTATGTCTTAACCCCCAGAACCTGTAAATGTGACCTTATTTGGAAAAAGGTCTTCACTGATATAATTTAGTTAAGGATCTTGAGATGAGATCATCCTAGACTTGGGCCCTAAATCCAGTGAAGGGAAAGGCAGAGGGAGATTTGTGACCCCAACACACAGGGGAAAAGGCCACGTGGAGACAGAGGCAGAAGTTGGAGATGAGCAGCCCCAAGCCAAGCAATGCTGAAGCCACAGAAACTGGAGGAGGCAAGGGAGGATTCTCCCCTAGAGCCTTCAGAGGGAGCGAGGCCCTGCTGACACCTTGATTTCAGACTTCTGGACAATACAACTGTGTGGGAATAAACTCCTATTATTTTAGACCACGTATTTTGTAGTAATTTCTTACAGCAGCCCTAGGAAACTAGTAAAGAAGCTAAAGAAAAGCTGGCCAATAGTCAGAAGCTGTGGTTACGTGCATCTGTGGAACACCCAGTCTCCCAGTTCACACAGCATATGAAGGAAAGCTGTGGAAAGCAGGTGAGTTGGGTCAGAGGGCAGGGAACCCTGGTAGTGACCTTGACTCTGGGGAGTAGGGTCTGGCAATGCCACATCTGCCCACCATGTAAAGAAGGTCCTCATGGTCAACATGAAGTATAACTTTTAAATATCTAGACTTATGGTATGTGGGCCTCCATTTGTGCCCTTGCCCCAGCCCACGAGTGTCAAGGTGGGGCTGGTTGTAGAGACAGTAGCAAAGCTCAGACTTGGAGTCCCACACACCAGGCTTTTACTCTCTGCTAAGCCACTTGGTAGCTGTGTGAGTTTGGGCCAGTGATTTCACCTCTCTGCACTTTGGTTTCCTCATCTGTAAAATGGGACAATTAATAACTTCCTTGCAAGTCAAAGGTTAGAAAGAGCAAAGGACCTACCTCTCTACAGGTACCTATAGGCACAGAATAAGAAATGGGTTTTCTTATATTATTATATTTTAATAATATAATATATATATTATTCGTATTTTCAGGGGTAGAAAGTCCCATAAATTCCTATCTCCTTTTCTTGCTCCAAGGAAAAACTAGAGAAGAGGGTAACTGAAAAAGTATTAATTCTACATTAAGCATTCAGGAAGAAAGCTTCTGTGGATTTCACCCATGGCCATTATCAAGAGCCATAGAATCACGGAATGTTTAGTACCAGAAGGGTCTTTAGCAACTATCTAATTCAAGCCCTTTAGTGTGTAGATGCAGAAACTGAGGCTCAGGGGGAAGGAAGTTGCCCAAGGCATTCAGTGGATCTTCCTAACTAAGCTGGTGTGAGCAACTGGGCCCCTGATCCCCCATCCTAACCTAATTTTATTTTGTCAGATAGTGGCGGTGCCACAGCCACTGGGTACAGCTCTCTCTCCTGAGGTTGGAGGGAGCCTCTGTCTGACACGTTAAGGCCACGTTAACACAAAAATTCAGCTGGGTGAGCCAATGTCCAAAAATCCATTTAAGACTTGCTTCATGTCCCAGTGAAAAGGAAAGATGAAAATTTCTCTTGAAACATACCTACCACACATTCATCAGAGGCAGAAAATTGTTGTCCCCTTGTAATTTATATCAGAGACTATTGTGCGTGAATTAGCTGGGTTTCATCTTTTTAAATATCAGCCCAGATGACCCATATCTGTGTAGGCATGTGAATATAAGGTTATAACAACATTTGAAAGGATCCCAAAAAAGTGTTTTTGCCACAGTTAAAGTGTGATCAAAACATATCATTTCAAGAGTCACAATATTTATCATTTTAATATTAATAACATCATTTTGCATAAAGCACCATACAAGGAATACTAGGACTATAAAGATTCCCAGGCTGGGAAAAAAAAAAAAAGGGTAAAATATTCAAAATATGTCAGAGAGAGAGAACCAGCAGTGTCACTAACACAGAACCCAATTTCTTTTCTTTGCAGATATTTAAGGCAACCATGCATTCCCAAAGATAGGGACAGCAATCGACAAGGAATAAGAACAATTTATTTATGAGTCATCTATCCTGCAAGTCAGTAAATGAAACTTACCCAAAAAGGAACTGTGTTTTATGGCTTATGGCCCTATAAATTAAGCTTAGTGAAATCCTTCCAGGATGCTTAGAACAAAACGCCCTGAATTAGGGGCTGGTCAAGGAGAACGCATTCAGGGCATTTCCCACAGCCTGATAATGACATGCTTAAGCAGCATCTTTATACGCAGGACAAAATGGAAATAAAAGGAAACACTGGACCAGCAAGCTGTGTCGGTGAGAAAACAGAGCATCAGTCTCAGTAGGAACAGGGCTTTTTTCAAGAGCTTCTTGGGGTAAGCTGTGGCAAGTTCCGCTGTGTGGCAAGGTGGCTATAACCACAGGTCTTAGACTCGGACTGCCCCAGTTAGAGTCACAGACTTAACATTTCCTGTCTATGTGAGCATGGGTCCATTATTTCAGCTCTCTGCCTCAGTTTCCTCTTCTATGCAGTAGGAATAAAACAAGTCCCTACCTCATAGGGTTGTTGTGAGAATTAAATGAGATAAAACCTGTGAAGAGTTTAGAATAGTGCTCAATGCACATTAGTTATGATGATGATGGTTATTTGGACCTCACCCCATTTTCTCCAGAGGCCATAGGATCAGACAACCTGACGTGAGAGCCGGCACTATCATCTAAGCAATGAAATCTCTGTTCCCAGGTTTTCATCTGTAAGATTGGAATAATGCAAAAGGCACAGTACTTGGAGACAGTCAGACCTAAATTCAAATTTTAGCCCTGCCACTTACAAGCTGCATGTCCTCACCTCATCTACAAAACGAGTAATACAGCTTTATTTGCAGGGCTGTCATGAGGATAGTTCATATACTGTAGGTGGCATGCCCTGTATCTATCAGATACTCAATAAAAGCTACTTCCCATCCTCATTCCTTCTCTTCTTTAGACACCTCATGGGGAAAAATCTTCCTCAACTCTCAAACAATACACATAATTTTTTAAAGTAGTATTACATATATAGATAAAATCTCAAATATCTCAAAACAATACTTAGGGCATTTCCCTGTCTGCTCATACTTCAGCTTCAGAACATGTCATAGCGAAAAGACAACCCTCAGAATGGGAGAAGATATTTGCAAACAAATCAATGGACAAAGGATTAATCTCCAAAATATATAAACAGCTCCTGCAGCTCAATATCAAAAATACAAACAACCCAATCAAGTATGTGGTACATATGTACAATGGAATATTACTCAGCCATAAAAAGGAACGAAATTGGGTCATTTGTAGAGACGTGGATGGACCTAGAGACTGTCATACAGAGTGAAGTAAGTCAGAAAGAAACAAATATCGTATATTAACGCATATCTGTGGAATCTAGAAAAATGGTACAGATGAACTGGTTTGCAAGGCAGAAATAGAGACACAGATGTACAGAACAAACGTATGGACACCAAGGGGGGAAAGGGGGGTGGTGGGATGAATTGGGAGATTGGGATTGACATATATACACTAATATGTATAAAACAGATAACTAATGAGAACCTTCTGTATAGCACTGGGAACTCTACTTCGCTGTGCAGTAGAAACTAACACAACATTGTAAAACAACTGTACCCCAATTAAAAAAATAATAAAGTGATAAGAACTTTTTTAAGCTGAAAAAAAAAGAGCACGTCATAGGAAGAAATACTGAGCGTGTATATATTTTTGGTTTATTTTCATGGCTTATTTCTAACCTTTATTCCAATCTACAATTTATGCTTAACAAATGGGTCCTCCCATTCCCTTCACAGAAGAGTTATTTTCTTCTGCAGTGGCTCAAGCATTTGGTATCTTCTAGGTGCATTCTCCAGGCTATACCATTGCCAAACACGAGAAGACATTTACAGTTTCTCCACAAGGTGGGAGATTCTCCAGATGCTTAATAAAGTTTAGCTCCCATTTCCTTGCTCGGGAAACTTCCCTAGTGCAGCCTCATCCATAAATGATGGCAGAGCAGGAGGAGAACTTCCAGATCTCAGTGCCTCTAGTGGATTAGGATACTATTTCAGTTCTTCAGTTCAGTGGGAATCAAGGTGACCAACCCCACTAGAAAGTGACAACCAAAGACAGCCCATGTCACAAATGGAATCGAGTGACAGTTTCTACTCCAACAATCTAAGTATTCTGATTAGCCAAATGGCAATCTTTGGTCAAAATCCTCACCTGTAAAACTAGAGACAGAAACCAGAGGCTACAAATGATTGGGTGGCTTCTGATGGAATTCTCAGGACTCAACATGCAGGTAACATCAGGCTATACCCTTCCTTAAAAACTCTGACTTCCCATCAATAAAGCCTAAATGCTCCAGCAGAGCAAACATCTCAACTCTTCATGGTTTGGCTTCACTTAACTTTTCCAATCATTCCTCCAAGGCCATGAAGCTTCCCTCATAACTACAGCTTACCACTCCCAAGGCACTGGGTCAATTCCCACTCTGCCTTGTTTTTCATCTTCTCTGTTCCCATAAAGGTCTTTCCTCTTCTTTAACAACTGAGCTCCAACTCATTCCCCAAAAGTCAGCTCCAAAGCTACCTAATGGGTAAAATCTTCCCTAATCTGCCTAATCAAAATGGCTTGTCATGTTCCTGCTTGAAACACCTCAACAACTTGATACTGAACTTAGGATAAAGACCACAACCCAACCTGCCTTACAAAGCTCCCCATGTACTGGGCCAGCCTCATTTTGCACAGTGCATTTCACTCTCTGGATTCCAGTCTCACTGAACTTTCTTTTATATACTAATAGGCACCAGGCTATTCCCTGCCACTGGGCCTTTGTACGTGCTATTCCTGGTGTCTGAGTTCCCTTCCTGTCTTTACCTTTTTCATCTAGTTAACTCCCATTTCTTTTTTTTAAAATCAGGTGTTATTTCCTTAGAGAAGCCTTCAGAGATCTCTCTGACAAGGTCAAATCTGCCTTGACTTTGACCTCTCTTACAGCATCACGTTTCTCATTCTTAGAGCTCATATCTCAGTTGTAATTTTACATTTCTGCATATATGTGTGACATCTGACTTAATTAACATCAGTCTACACGCTAGCCATGAACCCTGTCTGTGTTTGCTTGCCAGTGGATCCCTAGTACCTGTACCGTGCCTGACACATGATAGGCACACCATCAATACTTGTTAGATGAATAAATCAAGAGACCTAAAAACACTAGGGCAGGCTCAGTCATTAGTGTTACAGTACAGCTCAAACAGTATAAGGGCCACAATTCTCTGTCATTTCCTTTTCTTGCTTATATTATAATGAGATGTTCATTTGTCTTAGTCCACTGGACAGGAAGCTCCTGAAAGCCAGGGGCTGTTTGACATCCTTTTTTATCTTCTATCACCTCCCGACACCTAGGTCCTAGCACAGAGCACGGCACCAGCAAGTGTCCAATAAGTGCCTGCTGAAATGCGAGGGGCTTGAGTTATCTCACGTTCACATCGCTTGCTCCGTTTGTGTAATTGTGAAAGCTGTGTCAACCGCCCCCAGGTGACCCAGGATTTACAGCGGCATCCACAGCAGGTTTCAAGGACTTTGCGTGCCAAAGAGGAAGGAGGAATCACAGAGAAGCTACAGCTCCCTAGAGCTGGAGGACCAAGCAAAATCAAAGTCTTGCTGACGAACCAGTACAGCCAAGTGCCTCACACCAGTCACTGAAGCCCAGGAGGTTCACAGGAGTGCCCAAGCCGCTGTCCAATCATTACTTATAGAGTGAACTCTGCTGGCCAGAGAGTTTATCCTGAATGTGATTTATATAATCCACAGAGACCAAAAGACCACTTTGTGGTTTAGAACTTTCTTCCCTATAAAAATGCAAATAGGCATGTACACACAAAATTTTGTTTATAATTTCAGGGAATTTCTGGACCCTTAAAGCATAGCCATTGGCCCTGTATTACTTCTAATAGTCTATGGTATCCAAGTTAAGAACTCTTCATGTAATGCATAAAGAAAACAAAACCCCAAGGTATTTAAAGTTATTTGGAATACACAGGAGTTAATTCTTATGTGTACATGAAAAGGAGTCAAGTTTATAAAGCAAACCTCCCAAGCCACACATACAGATCCCTTAGAGCATCGGTCTTCAACTTTTTGGCACCAGGGACCAGTTTCGTGGAAGACAATTTTTCCACAGAGTGGAGGATGGTTCAGATGGTAATGCAAGCGATGGGGAGCGATGGGGAGCGATGGGGAGCGGCAGATGAAGCTTCACTTGCTCGCCCCCTGCCCGCTGCTCACCTCCTGCTGTGCGGCCCGGGTCCTAACAGGCCACAGACTGGTACCAATCCACGGCCCGGGGGTTGGGGACCCCTGCCTTAGAGAGCATCTGGTCCCATCAACACCTCCTCGGAATGGGTCTCAGTCCCATCCCAGCATCTCTGTCCCCAGACTGTTGACCCACCCAGGCCCTCTGGCTGCATCTTTAGCAACTTTCTAACTCATGGTTTTACTCTGTAGGTAGAGGGACGGAGCCAAACCTTAAGCCTCTCCTCTCTGATTCATCCTGTATTTTGCTGCAAGATTCTTAAATATTTTCTTAAAAGTACACATTAATTCAAAAGCATCCTCCATTATTTAACTGTCACAGACTCCTGACATTTCATTCCAAATATGCTGGTCCTGGCACACCCTGAAGAGCCACAAACAGGGAAGGGCAGCTTCTGAGCCTGTCAGTATCGACATGACTATTCTTCATCACGAAGTGTACTAGCTGAGTGAATTTTGCACCTAAACAAAGTCTCTCCTTTCATAAATATCTCACACGTATGCCAAGTGTTTTCATATCCAGCACGTTTTAACACTCACAAAAATCCTGCGTGAGTTCATTTGTCATTATCTTCATGTCACTGATGAGGAGACCGTGGCTAAGTAACTTACCCAAGGAGACAAAGGTGAATGTGAGGATTCTGAACCCAAACCCAGGCAAGGCCTTCTGACGCCAACCCCCCTGCTCTTTTGTTTTACCTGATTCTTTAAGCTACGAAAGGTTGTTATTTGAAAAACGTGTCCTGTGATACATATGTTGAGAAGCCAGTGACTTTATCGCAGAACTTCTCAGAGACCTCATATACCAGTGGGCGCCCTGAGCCGTTGTGAATTCTACTGGCCACAGAGCCCTTCTGGAAGCATCTCAGGGAACTAGTGGTCCTCAGAACGCATGGCAGGGACCACTCCACTGTGCTCCCTCAAAATGTTCTTCCTCCTCAAAATATTTCCTCTCCTCAGTGGTTGGGACCTGGCCTGGGAGGCCATCTGTGAGAGAAGCACCAGGACCAGATTAGGCCAGGATGGACGTGGCATGGGAGCCTAGGGCTGGGGCTGATCTGAGGTACTGAGGTCTCAGCATGATCTCACCAAGGATAGAAGCCAAGCACAGGCATTTGCTGGGAGCACGATTTCCCTGGGGGCTTACAGGGCATGGAGACACAGCTTCCAAATCTCACTGGGAAGACATCCACCTCACTTAGGTTGTCACAGCCAACAGGGCATTAGTTGCTGTCTGGAGATATACAGACCACAGAAACTGCAGTGCGACTCGGCAAGAAACATGTTGGCCATTCACTGAAGACAATCAAGTACTTTTTACAGAAAGTAGAAACACAAACAGGACACCGATACCGATGAGATTTTTCAAAACAAACAAAAAAGCTGTTCTCTCTTAGACTCACCCATGCTGACAAAAATAAAGATTTAACAGAGGCCTGTATGTCCTGAGCCAAAGGTAGGGCACATTGTCTGAATAGGGATTTATGCCTTTTTTTTTTTCTAGTTGCCTGAGGCAATCTAGAAAAAGTTGTCTATATGCCAAAATATTGGCATTTTCAGTATTCAGTTTTTGTGAGGACGAAGAAACATAATACTTAAAATTAGGGCTGCCCCAGAAAACCTGGGCCACGTGATCATCTTCATTAAGTTAAATCACTTCAAATCAGCTGGGTATACACCTGGATTGCTCAATGAACTAGTTGATTAAATCTCACAGACTGTGGAGCTGTGAATGTGGGTGTGGAGGCAGGGTGCAGGGACCATAGCCAGGGATGCATTTATGGACCAGGAGGGGCAGAATCAGGCAAAGCAATGCGGGGAGGAAGCCATGCCCAGGGGCCCAGAGTTGAGCTTGAGGGCTGGTGGTCAAGGCAGACCCAGCAGCCAGAACCCGGGGGGAGCCGTGTAAAGGGTCAAGAAACAGAGAGGGAGACCGCAGGACCTAGTAACAACAAACAGCCCGGAGTCAAGTCGGGGAAGGACCTGCAACCAAGTCAATCAACACACAGCTGTCAGGGAGCACCGGCAGTGGGAAAACGTAGGGAGTGGCCTCAGCCCAAACACAGCAACAGGGGAGCCATATTAGAAGAGCTGAAGTGGGAGGAAATGGCCTGACAGACAAATCCAGCTCCCAAGTGGAAAGAGAGCCAGGCTTGAGCCTGGCAGTAAACTCCTGGAACACTTAGTGGATCTCTGGCAAATTCTTCTCCCCCAGAATCAACCAGCATGAAATCCTGGGAAGAGATTGGCTTTGAAACCTGGCTTCGTCACTTACTAGCTGTGTGGCCTTGGAAAAGTCACTTAATGTCGGGGTAACCACACGACTCCACTTGCCAGAGATAGTCCTGGTTTATATCTGTTGATTTTTTTAAAAAAAGAAAGACTTGTATCCTTAATAAGAGCTTTTGAGTAGAATTATTTTCTAAAAATACAATAATAGGTAAAAATAAATAGGTTAACATATACACATGTGTAATTGGAAGTACTTTTTGTCCCCTCTCACCTTTTGCTCTTAGAAGTGTCCCAGACTGGATGACTTCAGATCCAAGTCTCTGTTTGCCTATCTGGAAATAAGAAAATGGATTCTTTTGTAAGTTTTTTATACATCATGTATATAAAGAACCCAGCAGAATACTTACAATTCTCTTTTTCATGTTAATTCCCTTCTTTGGTTTTCTTAGCAAACTGTGTCTGAGGGAATAAAATGATATGGTCTCCGGGAGGAGAGAGGGATAGAGAAAACTAGAGCTAAGCCCCCTTCCTAAGCCAAGCATCCCCCAGGTCCACTGACTGCCCTCACTTTCAGCTTCCATTTGAGTTTAAGAAGATAAAACAGCTCCTGGGGGCGCAGATGGAAGAGCAGCCAGCCCTTCTAACAAGTTCACCTAATCCTGAGGCTGGGTTCACCTAATCCGACACCAGGTCTCTGACACTCCTTTGGCTCCCGTCCCGCCAGACAACGTACGCCAGACAGCCTCACTTCAGACGAGTTCCCGCACTCTGAACCCTGCCTGACCCCGGAGGTGGTGCTATCCCTCATTCAGCAGATTGATTCAATTCCCTTTTTCAGAGCAATAACAATAGGCATTGCCCTTGCTAGTCTTGGGGGATATCAGGAAGGGTGAGGCCTACTCCCTGTGTCCTCCTGAAGCGGCTTGCCTTTCCCTGGACCTCTGGAGTTGTCAAGCCCACATCCCAGCCTCTGCAGCACCATCCACCTGATGTTAGGAAGGAAAGAGTGAAATCAACACAAGGATGTCACTCTTGCCCTGGGGACTCCCGTGCTGCCCATTAGCTCAGACTCTTCATGGTCAGGTCGGTGACAATATGGTGGCCTTAGACTGGGGAGAGGATCCCAGGCTATGGCTGAGGGTCCAGGACAGTCTTGGTGGGCAGGGGAGTTTTATTTAAATCATTTCTTCACCATAGTGCAGGAACAATTAATTTAACATCTTTCAGCATCCCAGATGACCAGGGGAAGAGAACCCCATTAGTGGTTCCTTAAAATTAGTACTAAATGTCCCGAGATATACGTATTTGGTAAATGAGAAAAAAAAAAAAAAAAAAAAAAA
>NW_020185332.1:4800333-5014864 GCF_003031525.2 Neophocaena asiaeorientalis asiaeorientalis | reverse complement strand
AAAAAAAAAAAAAAAAAAAAAAAAAAAACAACTCTCTCTGTAGACACAGGGCAGATGAGATAATCAGAAATTTCTTATAACCCATTCTGAAAATATAGCCCTTGGAAGCCTTCAAAGTGATTATTTAGGTAATAGGAGAGGGGTACAGGTGGTTCCCTGGGGAGCTGGAATTTCCTTTCACAGAAAAGGAAGTGAGGCCTGACCATATCCAGAGGATTAGTTTTGAGGAAGTGAGAAAACCTTGGAGAGGATGCCCTGTCCCTCTGCTGGGGGCAGGCAGAGCCCTTGGGAGAGATCTCCGTGCTGGGGCTCAGCAGAGGGTGGGGAGGTTTCCCATATTCATGCTGAGATTTCAGTGCCATGGGCTGGCCTGCAGGCCTCTGGCAGCTCTTGGCTGAAATCAGAGCTAGGCGAGTGCTCCAGGCAGAGGAAATACCTGTGAAGGTCCTAGAGCAGAAACTTTGGTGTCATCCAGGAACAAAAGAGAGGTCTCCTTCATTCAAACTTGAACACTTTTCACTTTGAAATCTCTACATCAGCCTCTGTCTTCCCAAGTCCCAGCCTCCACTGAATTTGCAAGCTAGCCTAAGCTGATGAGGGAGAAGTTTAGAGGTCTCTGCTCCACTGGAAGGAGGGATCTGGGATGATTCTGCTGTGTAGACTCCGTCTCCACATGTGAGCCTCTTATGCCACACTTCCCCTACTCCAGCTGTATCGGCCCAGTCCTCACAGCTGGGCTACTCCTTCTATGAACCCCTGCCCATTTTCCAGCGACTCTGACGTTTGGCCTTGTTTTGGCCAGCCCTCTGCGAACCCTACTCTTTGTCCTACAACCATAGCCTAAGGTCCTACTCCAAATGGGCAGACCACCAACACCTAGCTTCCAATCCCACCACCATCAGGACATTCTGTGGCCCTCTGATACCAGGGCAGCCCAAATCAAGCCCAAGAACGCCGCACCCTTCAGACACCATGACTTGAACTCCAGTGCCCCTGGAGGCCAGCCCTACCCCTGGGGCCATCCCCCTGTTTTTGGTCCATACTTCCTAGCCTGGCCCACCAGGCCCCCACGACCTGGTCCCTGACCATCTTTCCTGCCTCATCTCCTACTGCCCCCCTCAACCTCCACACCCCAGGGATGCAGAAGGTCTGCACAAGTGTTGTCGTGAGCATGAGCATGCCAGGCTGTCTTGTTCTTCACCTCCCTCCATCCCCTTTCCTCTACCCTCTCAGCTGGGCAGCCGCCTCCTACAGGAAGCCTTAACACCTTTTCTCTCTGTCGCCGTCCCCACTACATAACTGACCTCCCCCTTCTTTCTGCCAGCACTGACCCAGCTGTACAGACTACCACGGCCCCCGAAACACTTCACGGTACCCTTGTGGTCATGCCTGTCTCCGCTAATCAGGCTGTGAGTGCCCAAAGGACAGGCACTGGTCAGCATCATCTCTTTTCCTATCACCCAGCACCATATAGATGCTCAATACAGAAAGTCTTCCTGCTTTGCTTCCCTCTTTTTACTGCTTCTTTGTGGGTAATCCGGAGTCAAGAGAGTAATCTAGAAGCACATTCAGAATAGGGATTTGAGACAAGGCCAAGGAGGCAGTCAAGTACCAGTTAAAAGTCAAGTAGTAGGTAAGAGAACCAGAGGGCAGGGCCAGGCAGCTGGCCGAGGCACCAAACACCAATTCTGGGTAAACAGCTCCCTCGGGAGTCTGTCGCCTGCTCCTGATTCGGGCAGAAGCCTGTACACCTGTCCACTCAGCCAGAGGGAGCGCGGAGGTAGAGCCTGTGGGCAGATGTGATGGTCCCTCCTTCAATCAGCTTAATATTGTCTGACTTATGGAGTGTGCTCACGTGTCCCCAGGGTGATGGGGACGATTTAGAAACCCTCACCAGGAGGACAGTCCAAAGGTTTCTACACTGGCTGTACCATAGGGGCTTCAAAAAGGCCCCACTCCAGATCAGTCAGAAGAGGCATGGCAGACGGCATCGATATTTTATGTACAGTGAAGGTCAGGACCCCTAAGGATGATGTCCTCCTGAAGCATATTCCCCCACCACCTGGATTCTATTTTCCAGTTCTAACACAACTCTCGAGTATAGCTGAAAGACAAAAGGCCACAATAGCACCAAATTCAATATATGTGTATCAAATCAACACATTATACACCTTAAACTTACACAATGCTGTATGTCAATTATAGCTCCATAAACCTGGGGGAAAAAAAGAAAATGGTACCTGGTTGAGGTCAGGGAGGTCTGTGCTATGGGAATCTATCCTATTAGTTGCCAGAAAAAATATAGTGAAGAAGAGCTCCCTTAGAGGCTCCTAAATTCTCACAGTTTCTCCTTTTCTTGCAAAGGAGAAACACGGCATGATTCCATGACAGAGATCGCTGCAGGAACGGGTTACATTCACACCTAAGAAAACCGATGCCTGAGAATCCTCATATTTGTGTGTGACATTGTTTATGGAGAAAGAAGGCAAAGAATTACTCATTTTTATCATGCTTCTAATCCTCTGTGAAACTAGATGTCCCGACATTCCTGGGGGCCCGGACAAGTAGGGTTTTGTGTGCTTAAGGATAAAGGTTTGGCGTGGTCTTCTTACGGGTCTTTCTGCCCAGCCTCTTGAACACAACACAGCCCCTGAGAGGTCTCAGGCCCACTCCTCCTAGAGAAACAATGTAACAGCTTCCTACTGACCTCCCCACCTACTGAACTGTTCCAGGTTGGCTTATTCACCAAAGCCATTCACAGCCCTGAGAGCTTCGAGAATTTCTCCACAATACTACACTTCGCTGTCCCCAGCCTGTTCTCTGTTCAGCAGCCCCACTGCCACGCCGAAGGCACCAGCGGGTCATGGCAGACTATGCTGAAGAGAAGAAAAGTGCCAAGTTCAAGCAAGCGCTATGATTATGATTAGTGCTGCTTCTTCAGGAAAATGGTCCCCACGTGAGGGTCAGCGCACATTCAGCATCTCTGTGGTGTGTCTTCCTTCCATCAAAAGGCTGCTTCTTTGATTCCATGAAGAAAAGGACTGAGAAGGCGGAGCTGGATTTAAATGGGGAGAAAATTAATGAAGTGATTTCTCTGAGGAGGAGAAACCTTATTCCTTATTTATTTCCCATCTGCCATCCTCTCCATTGGCTGCCCCTCTGCACGAATGGCAGGACCTGTGTGAGCCATTTAAGCTTTCTCTTCTTGGATGTTTTATCTATCAAAGAAGGGTTTGAATATTTGCTCTAACTCCCTAATGAGGGCAGATGCAACAAGACAAGGTCAGTGGAACTGCTCTTGAAGACACAAAGGAACATAATGCTTCATCATCCTTGTCACCAGGTGCAGCTTCAGACAAACCCCATTTCTGTTCAAATGAAAATAATTCCACGTCAATGTAACACTCTGCCCGATCTGGGGATGGAGAAAAGAAAAGCTCACAGTCTCTGCCATCCCCGAGTTCTCGACTTGCAGACAAATAATTGCCATACAGAAATGTGAGTAGCAGGGGGACGTGGAGGGGGGCGTGGTTAATCCTGCCAGGGCATTCAGGGAAGAATTTACAGAGAACGTGAGACCCAAGCTGTCTTTTGAAGGTGGAAATGATGAAATTGTTATTAGGTAAAATATTCACTGAGGAATTAAAGGCCACTGAAGGAACGCTTAAGATGAAAGGGCTCGGTGGGGTCGTGAAAGAACTAGAAAATTGAGGTCAAGGTTTTAAACCAGCAGTCTGTCATTGCAAGAGTGATAGCAGAATGGCAAGAAAAGGGACTCGTGAACTATCAGCTGAGACTACCAGCAACCAGTCTCTCCCTCTACAGGGTGCTGTACTCACCCATCAGGGATTACATTCTCAATCTCACGTTTTTATAGCACTTAGCACTCCAAAGGGCAGGTGTTAGTGTCATTTGCTCCTTAACGGTCCCTTCCCTCCATCCATACCAAAAGAATTTACAAAGGATACATATTTAGCCTGAAACAAATCATCCCATTTGTCAAACAAATCCAAGTTTATTAGGGGTGATGTTGCAAATAATTTCCTCTTTATGTAAATGAGTAAAATCTGTTTTTAATTAAGCTCTAGGCTTTACTTGCATTATAAGAATGAAATCTGTTTTTATCTTATTAGGGGGTTGCTATTTTTAACAAGTATCATGGAGGGGAACACTGACAATGATCAGAAATGGCAGAATTGATTCATCTAACAAGGTCAGTGGTTCAGTGGCAATTCTAGGAATCCCATGCAATCGAACAAACTCCCAGCTCACAATGTGCAATGACCTTGAAACAGGTAGAATTAGTGGAAGGGTGATTCAGCCTCAGTTCAACTAACTTTAGTTGTTAAGCTCTGTTTTTGGGGTAAATCTTCTACCCTGAACAACACTCTAGTTCTTCCTTTTATATATATAGAGAAAGAGAGGTAGGAGGGAAGGGAGGATGGAGAAGTATGTACTCTATACATAGTGTTACATGTATACATATATATATGTATATGGAGAGAGAGAGATGCTATCAAATAGCTCCTATTTTGTATATATACCTTGATAGTTAACATTTCCTTTGCTCCTCATTCCTTCTTGCATCTCAGATGGTCCTTCTGTATTCGTTTTTCTTCTTTCAAGAGTACATCACTTAGAACAGGGGTCCACAACCCCTGGGCCAGGGCCTGTTAGGAACTGGCCTGCACAGCAGGAGGTGAGTGGCAGCGAAGCTTCATCTGCCGCTCCCCCACGCTCCCCCTTGCTCCCCACCGCTTGCATTACTGCCTGACCCATTCCCCCCACCCCCCATCCGTGGAAAAATTTTCTTCCATGAAACCCGTCCCTGGTGCCAAAAAGGTTGGAGAGCACTGATTTAGAAAATCCATAAGAGTCTGTTGGTACTAAAATAAATCTCTTTTTCAGTTTTGCTTTGCTCACCTTATTTTTAAAAATATTCTTTTGCCCTCATTCCCTCCTTTCATAATTCTAGACTGAGAATTACTTTCTTTTCCAGGCATCAGTGGTACATCTCTTCATCCACTGCCTTGCAACACGGCTAACTTGCTCAGTCTAACCCACTGTTCTAAGTAGACAATCTGTATTTTCATCCTGGCTTTTTTTGGGATCTCCTCTTTGTCTTTGGCCTACAGTTTTACTGTGATGTGTTTAGGTGTGGATTTCTTTTATTTATCCTGCAGGGAGCTCATAAAACATTCCGAACCAAAGATTTGTCTTTCTCAGAAACTGTTCATCCGTTACATCTTCCAGAGCTCTGCATAGACCTCACTCTAGTCTCCATGTCTCTTAGGGTCTGTCATTTTTGAGCCTTTGCCTTTCTGTGCTGAATTTTGTATATTTTTCTTAAGTTCCAGGTCACTGATTTTCTCTTTGGTGTGTCAAATCTGGTTGTGGGTGGCATCAAAGAACCTGGAAGATAGGACCACTGAGGTTTTTATGCTCTTACATTGAGGTATAACTCAAATTCACCGTGAAAGCACACATTTTATGTGTAGAGCCTGATGACCTTTTCCAGGTGTACACACTCATGTACCATCACCCGTATCAAGATATAGCACATTCCCAGCACCCAGCCTGCTCCTTCTTAGTCAATACCCTCCCACTGAGTCAGCCACTATTCTGACCACAGCAATCATGGATTAGCTTTGTTCTGGTTTTGAACTTCCTATACATAGACTCCTATAGCATGTATACTCAGCATCTGGCTTCTTTTGCTTCTTAGTAAGACCATGAGGTTTATCTGTGTTGTTGCATTAGCAGCTTGTTCCTTCCATTGCCTTGTAACATTCCATTGTATGAATATACCGCAGTTTATTTATCCCTTCTGCTATTGATGGATTTCCGCATTTTTCAGTTTAGGGCCATTATTTCATTGAATTTTTGATTTTAATTATTATTTTTTTTTATCTCCAGACATTCCATTTAGAACTTGCTCAAATATCTCACGTCAGGTTGTCTTTGATAGTCTCTTGCTCCTTACTCCTATTTTTCTTTTCCTCTTTTGTTTCACGTTAAATATGTGAGGTCACTGCTGTTGACTCTACTCGTGATGCTTTGTCTCCTCATACGTTTTGTGATTTCTGATTAGGAGTTCGTGTTCATTGGGACTCAGCCTATGGAAATTCTTTAGAGCATGGACTGCATGCGGAGTCCTCCAGAGATCTGTGTTCCTGCCTGCCAGGTCAGCTTTAAATTAAAATTCTCAGCTTGTGATTATTCAGACCATGCAAATACTCTGAATGCAGGCTCCAAATTCATGTAAAAGCTGGTGCATTGCCACATTCTCCATCCATCAATAGCCGGTCTGAATCAGTCAAGTTCTGCCTTGCTGGCTGCCTCCATGAAACGGATATTTTTACTAATTCACCTTTTCCCTGAGGATGTTGCTCTTCATCGGTCCCAGATTCACTCAGGAGTCCCCAACTGGTCTCCCTCCCATGTAGGCCTTTCTGCCTACCCCCGTAACACATAGGCACGGATACTAGCAGCCAGAGCTCCAGGTCACCTCTGGAATGTATTCGTAGCTGGCAATAAAGTAGGCAGCAACCTCAGCCCTCATGTCTTTTGGCCTGTTCCTCCGGTTCCATTCTTAACCTTGGAGAAGTTCCCTACTCTACTGTATACTCATTCTTTTTTTTTGGCGGTACACGGGCCTCTCACTGTTGCGGCCTCTCCCGCTGCGGAGCACAGGCTCCGGACGCGCAGGCTCAGCGGCCATGGCTCACGGGCCCAGCCGCTCCGTGGCATGTGGGATCTTCCCAGACCGGGGCACGAACCCGTGTCGCCTGCATCGGCAGGCGGACTCTCAACCACTGCGCCACCAGGGAAGCCCCTATGCTCATTCTTTTATTTAAAAATTAAGACATATTCATTTTGTTCAGCACATTTAGATAGTTTAGATATTTTGCCAAGCAGATTTAGGTAGTTTACAAACTATCTAGTCCACCATTTCTCCAGATACAGTGGTCCATTCAATCTTTTTAGTTCTCAGTTTTCAACAAGGCAGGTGGAATGTCCTTCAATGTTCATCTTCCAAAACATCCCTTAAGCATCCCCTCTCTGCTCTCCTGCCCTTCACCCCATGAAAAACAATCCCTCTCTTCTAGGTACTTCTTCTTGCTACTTATCTTTATCGTATGATATTCTTTTGCCCACAGGCCTGCCTCTTTCACTAAACTTCCCCAGATTCTAAGTTCCTGGGGGTCAGAGCTGTGTGTATAGACAGCCAGGCACAGGTCCTGACATAGAAGGAGCTCCACAAATGCTTATTGGAATGAACTGAGCTGAGGGTCTAATGTCCACAAAATATCCCTATGGAAATTTAATCCTGGCATCCTTAAGACCTCAATGAAAAGTATCTGTGGAAACTGTAAGAAAACCACACACATGAAAGCAGCCTCTCCATACAAGGCCAGTGCAATCACAACTGAAGTCGCAGGAGGCCAAAATCCAGAACTCGATTACACATAGCAGCAGCAGTGGTAAGCAAGGCTGAGCCCTGATGGGAATAATCATCTCATTCCCTTGGAATCTTTTTCTCTGAGCCTCAAGTTTCAGGGTATGAAAGTATTACCATACTATTTCTTAAGATATTTACAATGAGATAAGGAATTTTCCTTTTTTGAGTGGATTTTATTATTATACCATCTTTCATATCGAAATTAACAGGAGAGAATGAAGCACTTAAAAAATTATGTTCACCAGACTCCTTATCGTAGTTTCCCAGGATGACCAGCATTGAGTAATGGGTTGTAACATTATGTGTGTCCAACTTGATATCAGATACCAAGGTGCTCAGATACCTTACAGCATTTTCTTTCTTCATGAAAGTTGATTAAAAATTAAACTATGAAAACCACTGATAAGGCAACTAGATTGAATGTTCAAGCCTAAAGCTTATCACCCCAGAGAGTTTGTGTGATGATACCAGCATGATCTGATTTCAAGGATAAGCAAGATCAACTTAGTGGCCCTTTGGAATGATAGTGATTAGAGAAAGCTGCAGATGCCTTTGCCAAGAAATTCTAAGGGCTGCATAAATTCTAATGGATGTAACAGCTATTTCTCCAGGCCATGCCAGCCTGGGGGCACAGTAAAGGTGGAAGATAAAAATAAACCAGTCATTCCATAGCTTAGTCCTCACCAGCTACTAGAATGCTCTCCCTGACAAGTGCCTCCTTCAGATTCAAGGGCTATGCATAGAGGATGTTAAGGAGACAACTTCGGAGTATGTGGTCCCTGATGTGTCATGTCACCTCCTGGTACCATCTGGTACCACAGTCATACCAAGAGGATGTCTAACTGTTCCCAAGCAAGCTGGATACCTAGTCCCTGCTATGGGAGATGCCCTCCTCCAGGATCCTTCCAAGCCTGTATTGGCACATGGCTGGATCTGCAAAAGCTGGGTGGTACACTGTTGCAGTAATGCACTCAAGTTTTTCACACGCCCTGTCTCCTCCCACATTGACTCTGGGCTTGGTCATGTGACTTGCTTTAGCCCCCGAGACAAACAGCAAACATGAAAAATGCAGAGACTTAAAAAGTGATTGCACATTAGAGTTTGTCCTCTTTCTTGTAGTTCTGAGAACTCTTCCACCCCCATAAGAACAAGCCCAGGCTAGAACCCTAGAAAATGAGAGAGTGAAGTAGTGCAAGTGAGTCCTCTCAGCTGGACAATGTATCAGACCAACTAGCCCCAGAAGATCCAGCAGCTGGCTTCAAACATAAGAGTTAGCCCAGCCAAGACCTAAAGAAGAATCACCTAGCGAGGTCCAGGCCAACTTTCCAACCCACAGAACTATAAGCTAAATAAATAATTGTGGTTTTAAGTCGCTAAATACTGGGGTAGCTTGTTATGCACCAAAAGTCAATTTATACAGCCTTTCATAAAGATGTGGAAAAAATAAATATATCCATGGAATGGCTGGTAAAAGAGGATGCATAAAGTAAAACCAGAGACCTGCAGCAAGACATTATAGGTCCTTGAAGAGGTGTAAAACCCAAGGATTTAGCTATCATTTCCTTCATATCATTTGAAGAGGTTGTTACAAAGCCCACTTTGTCACCTGTGACCCATGGTGCCAACCTCCTACCTACATCAAATCTTGATGAAACTTCCAAGCAGTGCAATGTGGAGGGAGAAAGTGAAACATAGTAGTTAAGAGCTCTGGAATCAGACACTGAAATCAACACTGGAATCCTCAGTTTCATCCTCTCTAAACTGGGGAGATAATAGTACTACGTCACAGAGCTGTTGTTGCAAAGATTAAATAATGCATGTCCAGTGTTTGCTGCAATGTCTGACACATATAAGTGCTCAAAAATATTAGCTTGCCTTATTAGCCATACGGTTGGGAGTGAATAAAAATAATTAGCTACCATTTATTGAATCCCTACCATGTGAAAGACACTATGCTAAATGCCCATGTACATTACCCCATTTAATCCTCATGATATCATTGTGAGGTAGCTATGCCCCCATTTTAGAGTTGAGGAAAATGAGGCACAGAGAGATTAAGTAACTTGCCTGGTGTCACATAGCTGGGAAGTGGCAGATACTGATTCAACCCCCTTAAACAACATGCCACGCAGCCTACCATCCAATCATTGCCTAATGGTTACAAAGCAATTACAAAAGACTTCCAAAATGTGGTTCCACATTGCATTTTCATCGTTTTAACAGGCTTCCAAGACTGTGTCTGTACCGAGCACTCTGCCTGGAAAGTTTTCCCCATCCACAGTCCTCTCCCATCACCCGTTAAAAAATCCTTATCATTTTGGGCCCAGTTCAAAAACTACCTCCTGTTGAGCTGTTCTTAGATTTCTCTAGTCGATAAGGATGTGAGTTCTGAAGTTAGACCACCTCCGTGGGAATCCCAACTTCTGCCACCCACTAATTATGTGAACTTGGGCAAGAGACACCCCTCTAAATCTCTAAATCTTGGTTTCCTTCTCTGGAAAATGGGGGAAATTATGCCTATTTCACAAAGATAGATAGATAGATAGATAGGGAATCAAGCACAGTGCCTAATCCAGAGTTAGCACACAATGTTACCTAGCACCATTTTTATCCACATCTGGGTCCCATAACATTTTTATTTCAGCACATTTGCATGCATTGTAGTTAACTATCTCCCTCTCTGTGTTCCCTTACTAGATATTGTAGCCTTTGAGGTCAGAGACCACATTTCTTGGTCCGCCATCCCTACTCAGCCACACAGTAAGCACTTGCTACATGTCTGTTGAAATTGATTTAATCCAACTGATTATCAGTCCTTAGTTTAGGCATTTAATCTCCCTGATAGAACTTAGGTTGGCTCAGCCATAATTCAAGCTTTAATATGTTGGACTATATCAGTAACTTTCAAACACTGTTGTTCAGTGTTTACAATGACACTCTTTTCTCAAAAGAATTTATACATGGATACTAAAATATGAAATGGATTCCATGCAGAGATGCTGTGGTTAAAGACAGCTATGAAGTGCAGATCTTATCTACTAGGCCCCCCCCCACTTTCTCAGGCACCTCTAAGGAAGCCTGGACCATAGGAGCACCCATCTGGACATGCCCCCTGCTAGTCCAGACTTCTCCATAAAGTAGGGGCCAGGTCCCCAGATGCTCCATCCCTGCAGGTGACTCCAACTCTGAGCATTAACCTGTTAAGGATGAGGAAAGACATTTCTGAAGGGAAAAATAAGCCCCCAAATCACCAGAAAGTCCTTCGGGGAAGAAGGATGAGTAATGCTCATTTGACAGCCCTAACAGAGAGTGAGCCTGGTGTTGGAACCGTGGGGTCTTGAATTAAATCCTCTTGAATTGTCCTCCCGATTATGGGACATGGGAGACAATTGGCCTCCGTGAGCTAAACATGGGCCCAAAGTTTTGCAGCTGCCAACCAGAGTTTTAGGTACCAGTAGGAAGTGACAAGTCATGGGGATACAGGAGTACTTGAATATTTCAAAAAGCCAAAGGATAATGTTAGGCAGAGACACCAAGCTCCTTTGCAACTGGCAGGAATGACATCAGTGGGAGAACTCGAGCTCATCGTAACCCTTAATTGGCAGGTGTACATGTCTTTGAAGAATAAATAAATTACTGCTTCATAAAATAAAGTTGTTTTGTACAAAAATCTTTTAAAAACATAGCATCCACTGAGAAATCATAGTAGAAAATGTTTACCAACAGCTCACGGCATGCCAGGTGACTAATATTCACATTCATCAAACCTGTGCAGCAAGCATTATTGTCTTTGCAAACAAGGAAACCAAGCCAGGGAGGCTAGGTTTATTCCTTATTGGCCCACAGCAGGCAAATAATGTCACAAGATTTAAATTCATGCCTCCTTTATTCCCGTATTTCACACTTGACTCTCCACTGGATCACTTCTCTGTTAATGAGAAGATTACTGTCTGACTTCCCCCACCTCTAAGAGTGACTACTGAATGAACTATTTGGTAACATTACTCCTTTCATACTGGCTCTCACAAAGCATAGAAATCACCTGGGGATGTGTTAAAATGCAGATGTACCCTGACCCTGGAGATTCTGATTCAGTCGGGACTGGCGTGGGTCTGGGTGTCTGTATTTTAACTAGTACAGAAGATGATTCTACTTGGAAAACATTATCTCTAGGATATAATCAATGTTATCAACAAAGAGGATGTTCAGAGAGCTTTAGGCTTAACTTTTATTTTACCATCTGGAAAGTTTCAAAACACTTAGAGGCTTCCAGATCAAGAATTGTTCCTAAGAGTTCATAAGGACAGAATGTGGCTGGTATAGAGGGCAATCTTAAATTTGTTCCGGTCCCCCATCATCCCAGCCAGGAAGATGTCACTAATCTTCAGGGCTAGCTGTCCCAAGACAGAACTTGAATAAGGAGGAGAAAGAAAGGGCACCCCTGTCTCTCCTCTTTGAAACATAAAAGTAAAGATGGCAAGGAGAATGCTGATGGTGACAGATGTAAAAGGTTTATTATATATTGCAGAGATCCAGATTAGGAAAAGCTTTCTCAATCCAATTTTTCTGCTTAAAGCAGAAAGCAAATAAGGCCATCTTGGGGTGCTACCGGTCTCACAGAGCTCATTGACACGAAGCCTGTAGGCTGTTTGGAAACACGGCCACAGTGCCAAATGGATGGAGTTTTGAGGATGTAATCATGAACCTCATCTTTCTCACTTAAAAGGAATCTGCTTAGGGTGAAGCACGGTGGGAAGCTGTTTTGCTGAAATGAGTTTCAGGGTAAAGTGACCAGAGACTGCAGACTCTGAATGTGACAGGGAGCACCCCAGCAGGCGAGGACAGAGGTGACCCTGTCTTCGAAGTGATGACAAGTGACACCCACACCCCTCCTTTTCTACTTTCTCCCCCAAATTTAACATTAAATTGAGTGTCAGGTGGCAAGGTGCTGTCAAGATTAAGTGGAGAGCTCAAACAAATGCCTTTTACAAGCTCCCACTTCCCAAAGGATCAAATTAATCAATGTGTCTGCCTGGCTGATCACTTAGCTCTTTTTCCAAATTTGAAAATAAAACCAGGAGGATTCTGGGAAGATGGCTAAGTAGTGAAAATACCAGGAAACCTCTCACCCAAATACTCAAACTATCTGTTAAACCTTGAGACATGTGTAACCACAATGAGAAGCGAGAAACAATGATATGACCCATTTATGAAAGATGGGTCAAGAATTAAGAATCAGCCCATCACAGGTAGCTTTGAGTTCCAGGTATCTATTTTCTCCAACTCAGATGAACATTTGGGCCTCTATACCCAAGAATCTGTACTTTTCCTATGATGAAAGTTCGACTATTCTTTGATTGAATCTGCATTTTCTCAACCCAAAAGACCACTCAGTCTCACCTGAAGCTTCCTTCTGCTTCTGTGGACCAAGGGTCTTAGAAGATCATGAGCTGCTGGCTGACATCTTCCTTCTCATCTAGATTTAGAATTACTTTTGCAGGGGATATTCTATCCTCTCCTCAACCTGAATGCTTTGAGGTGCCAAGAGCTCTGCTGTCCAGTATGGTGGCCACTAGCTACATGTGCCTATTCAAATTCAAACTGAAATTAATTAAAATTAAATGAAATTTAAAATTCAGGTCCTCAGTCACATTTCAAGTGCTTAATAACCACATGTGGCAAATGGCTACTCTAGTAGACAGAGCAGATAGTATCACCTCAGAAAGTTCTACTGGACAACCCTGGCTTGGAGGACTGGAAGAACTTGGAGGTGGGCACACAATTCTTTCTACAAGACAGGAATTGCTGTGGTCGACTGGAAGGACGGAATGCACAGTGTTCAGGCAGAACACAAAGGAATTGATGGCAATTCTCACTTCCTGACTCTTCACCACTACCAGGTCAACGTTTCTCCTAACTCAGGAACACAGTAGCAGAAAAAGAATAACAACAAGTGAAGTCTGTGAAAACATCCAACACAAGGTAATGAGAGCTAATCCCTGCACCTTCAGAGTAAAATTCTTTCTCTGAAATGGATTTGCTCCAAAACCATACCAATTTTAGGAAAAACAATTGCTTCATGTTTTCAGTAAGATACCATTGGACATGGCTTTTATTGAATCAAAAAGACTACTCCAAAATAAAATGGCAGTAGCCAAATAGTAACCACCTTTTGATTAAGGAAGCAGAGAACAAATCTGAGAAACCCTCCTAAAATTCTGAGGAAGTGAATGATGAGATTAAATAGATTGCTCTGGAGAGAACCCCACAAGGGAAAATGGAATCACAGTTCACTTCACACACACAGATACACACACGCAGCTTATACATCACACTTCTTGATGACATCCTCACCAGCTGTCAATTCTGATTGATCTCAAAATATGAGACTTTCACTTATAAAAACTTATCACTCATAAAATCAGAAGATTAAAAAATTATGGGATAAGTGAAGAGACCAAAAACTTGAAAGAGGAGAACCAAGCTGAAAAATTTGAGGCCAATAGCTTCCGTTGAAACAGAAGGAATTCAGGAAATAATATATCATGCTTCTTGAATAGATGTATTTATATATTCAGTGAAACAAGAGCAAATGGAGCAACTGGAAAATATGGAAGAGTTATTGTAAAATGTTTTAAATCACCGTATTTTTTAAAACAACTGAGCAAAGGCAGTGGAGAACAAGAAAGACACTAAAAAAAGAAGGAGGAAATAATTTAAAAGACTGACTCATGACATTCTTGCATAATGAAAAGCAAAAATGTAAATGCTAAGAGAACATATAAGAAGCAAGGGTGATGGATGCAGTAGATCTAATTCTTTTATGCCAGAAGTTAAAGACAGAAAACTAGCAATAATCAGATTTCTGATTAAAGAAGAAAGTGTGAACACATGCATTTGGCAATACTAGAACCCCACTAAAAATACAGTAAAGAAAAGAATGAAAGATAAAGTTGATGAAATCTCCCAAAATACAGAGGAAAAAGACAAAGAGATAGAAAATAGGGGGGAAATGTAAAAAAAATTAGAGGACCGAATTGGGAGAATGGGGACCAGGAAGTGAGCATGTGTGGCAGAAATGTGGAGGGGAAGTGATAAAACCATTTCCAAAATGGGAATGCAACAGATGACACCAACAACTCAAACTCAAGATATAATAAAATAAGCATGTTATTAAAAAGATAAGGAGATTAAAAAAATAAGATTTGAAAGTAGATGCCTCTGGAAAATAGAAAATTGCAGGAAGGGGCATTGGCTGGTAGGGAGAGGGATGTTCTTCACATCAGGCCTTGTGGGATTACTTGACTTTTTAAATAATGTGCATGTAAAACTTTGGGAAAAATAAAAGCTAAATTTTAAGAAGAAGCCATAAGGCTTAAAATGAATAGAAGAACATTTTCCCAAGGAAGGCTTGACTCTTCATACTGAAAAGAGCTGACTGTTGAAAGCAAGATTATTGTTGAAAGAGCTGACCTAGGTATAACCAGGGGGAATGTAAACTCCAACGATAAAGAGGAAATCTTTTGTTTTCCAGATTGGAAGAAAATGATAATCTACCACAGAAAGAGAAAACCAGGATCGGATTAGTAATTTCATTTAATAATTGTACTGTCCGTTTCCTAATAATTTGTGTGTGCATGTAGCTTTTATCTTTGGACAGTAGAATTACTAAATAAAACCAGTATCTGGGTATTTTTAAAAAACTATGAACAAAATCTATGACATATGAATTGAGGGAGAAAGGCCAATAAACGTTTTTTTTTCAATGAAAGGAACTATTAGCAACAGATATATAGGTTATAAGAATGAAAGAATACTGTTATATTTGAAAACATCATTGATATTGGTAACATTCTGAACACAATCACTAAAACTGATGTGAGATGAAATCTGACTAGAATAATAAAAGATAAATTTTTTTTGTTTTCTTAACATCTTTACTGGAGTACAATTGCTTTACAATGTTGTGTTAGCTTCTGCTGTATAACAAAGTGAATCAGCTATACATATACATATATCCCCATATCTCCTCCCTCTTGCGTCTCCCTCCCACTCTCCCTATCCCACCCCTCTAGGTGGTCACAAAGCACTGAGCTGATCTCCCTGTGCTATGCGGCTGCTTCCCACTAGCTATTTATTTTACATTTGGTAGTGTATATATGTCCATGCCACTCCCTCACTTCATCCCAGCTTCCTTCAAAAATTTCTGGCATGAGTTTCTCTTACTGGTGATTTTTTAAAAACTTCTAAAAAAAGTGGCAGGGGCATGGTGGTGTGATGAATTGGGAGATTGGGATTGACATATATACACTTTATAAAAAAAAGAAAAAGAAAAAACAAATTCTAAAAAAATGAAAGAAAAAAAAGACCATTACAATTTTCTAAAAATTTTCATGAACATAAAATAATATTAAAAGGTACACAATTCCAAGGAAACATAAAAGTGACACAAAACCCAAAGTATACAGGATAAAAATGTATAGATCAATATTATTTATAAATAAATATATAAAAATCTCAACTATAATAGTAAATAAAATTCAATAACTACTTTAAAGACCTGACCATTATAATCAAATAGGGATAATTTCTGGAAAGCATGGACAGATCAGTACGAGAAATTATAATAATTTCAACAATATGCCAAGTAAGAAAAATGAGACAACCTTATCATAAAAAGATAAAAAGACAGTAGGTAGGGCTTTAAAAGACAGTAGGTAAAATTCAATACCTACTATTTATAAAACATCTTCTAATAGTGCAAAGAGAAGCATCTCTCACTCAACATATTAACATTTGTTTTAAACCAGCGAACACTACTCTTAAAGCTGATACCACTATAGACAACACTAGTAAAATCAGGCACAAAACAAATATATCCACAGTGAAGTTCTAAAGTAAAAAGATGGAAATAAGAGTATACATATTAGAAAGGAAACAGGAAAATTATTACTATTTTCAGAAATCCATTGAAAAAATAGTTGAATCAATTTTTAAGAATCAATAAAACTTCTAGACAAAGATATAGAATATTTCATGAGAAAAAAAAACTTTCCCAATAGAACAAAAAATATAAAATACGAAGATGGAATCTTAATGGAAAGTGTGTGTGACCTAGATTGGGAGAGGTGGGGGTAACAGCCTAGACTATTTTACTGAGAGATATAAAGTAAAACTTGACTAATGGGAAGACTCAGCATGTTCTTCTATAAAAAGTTTAAATATTTTAAGGATGTCAACTCTTTTCAATTAAATTATTGCTTTAAAGCAATCTCAATAAAAATCCCAATAGGGTTATTTTTTCTTAAACTGGATAAAATTATTGCAAAGTTAATTTGGAAGAATAATCAAGAAAAAAAATTTTTTTTTTTTTTTCAGTATGCGGGCCTCTCACTGTTGTGGCCTCACCCGTTGCGGAGCACAGGCTCCAGACGCGCAGGCTCAGTGGCCATGGCTCACGGGCCCAGCCGCTCCGTGGCATGTGGGATCCTCCCGGACCGGGGCACGAACCCGTGTCCCCTGCATCGGCAGGTGGACTCTCAACCACTGCGCCATCAGGAAAGCCCAAGAAAAAATATTTTTAAAGTATATTCAAAAGTAATATGGGGGTGAAAGAAGCCCTTCCAAATCCAGAACATACAGTAAAACATCAATAATTAAAACAGTCTGGTACTGATGCAAAAATAAATGGCTTGATCACAGCACAGAATAGAGAGTAATTAGAGTTAAATATAAGATTACCAATCAATAGAGAAAGAAGGATTTCTCAACATGTTGGCCTTCACTGTGGTTGCATTTATGGCTCCAGTGAAACAGCACACCTTGGATATGGACGACAGGGAAGCTTTCTTATTCGGACTTCACTAAGTGGGAACTTTCACACAACTTGGCTAAGTCTTTCTCCAACATCCTTTTTCAACATGGATTTACCTACCTTCATTTCCCCCAGAATAACTCTACTTCTTTCAACTCTGCTCCTTACCAAGGCTGAGCTTTATCTTCCTAATCCCTTTTATCTTTTCTACTCACTACCCCACCCTACCCTTTCTAAGTTTTACCAGTAAGATAATGTTGTGGTAACTGGTTAATTGTTCATATTTTTATGTCATACCATGGGGCAAGGTAAATTCTGGATTAATTGGCTAAAAAAATTTAGAAAAATTAAAAGGATAAAACTGAGACTCCTTAATATGTTATGATATACTAAGTTATAAAAAGATGGATTAATTACAAGTAAACTGTCAACCAAATCGTTACCTAAAAATCTAAAATATTATATATCTAAAACATAGTGTAAAGGAAAGGCAAATAACAGACTAACATGTTGAATAAAGCACAGGACGAATAATTTTATTATATAACAAGTCCATAAAATTGCTTATTATAAAGCCCTAATAATATCCCAATAAATATGTAAAGAACTTGAGCAGATAATCCACATAAGAGGACACGCTACTACTAGTAAATAAACATTTATAAAAATATGCAATGTATCGGTAATCAGAAATAGAAATTAAAACCAGTTACTGTTATTCACCCATAAAAGTAACAATTTTTTAAAATAGCAACACCAATTATTGGCAAAGCTCCAGGAAAGTTTATTTCTTTATATTGCTAGTGGCAGTAAAAGTATTACAATATATTTGTAAAGTAATTTGGTCTTGATCAAAAGCTGTTAAAATGTTTTTGATCCAGTAATTCCATTGCTGGGAATATGACCTAAGAAAATAATCTGAAGCCTAGGAAAAAACTGGTGCATGAAGATGTCCAACTCAGTATTATAACTGCAGAAAGATAAAACTATATACAAAGTAAAAAATAATGTAATAAATTATGACAAATCTACTGGAATTAAATATTAAACACCGTTCAAAGTCATGGTTATGAGGATTAAGTGGCAACATGGAAAATATGAATAATTATAACTCATTACAACTCTCAAAAGCTTAGATATGACAAATTACTATACAAATTACTATAATATACTATAAGGATATAAATACAAATATTAATATATAAATAAATAAATAATAAACTATAAATAATAATAATATATTGAACACCAACTATGCCAGACACTTTACATACATAATCTTTAAGCCTCATATCAACTCTAGGAGATAGAGAAACAGGTAACAAGATCATAAACTAATAAGAACTCTAGCTTCTTCCCTGGAGCACAAATGTGTCACTCAGGTCACCCTTCATGCAGCTGCTCCAAGTGCCCTCAGCTCTCAAGGCTCTCCAGCAATTGCCCTCAGCTGAAGGAAAAAAAGGTCACTCAAGGTCACACCCCATTCCCAGAGCAATCTATACCCAATATCTGGTCACTGCAGAGACATAAAGGCCCAGCTCCCTAGCTCCAGCTGAGGACAATGCTGAAAGGCCATCCCAGCCCCTGAGCTCTTGCATGGTCAGCTGAGGCCTCTGTTGAGACTGCGCTGTAACCTCAACTCTCCCTCTACTCCAGCTTGCCGACTACCCTTCCCCACAGGTGTTATTCCTCAGAGGATTCCCTGAGAAAATCCCTACACACTGATCTCAGTCTCAGAGCCTGCTTTCAGGGGATCTCAACTTCAAACAGTTAATGCTAGGAATGGTCCAAGACAGCAGCATTAAGATGGGAGCCAGATCACCGGCACCACTGCCAGTGGTAGGTGGAGCCTGGTTTGCACCTAACACAAGCTTGCAGTACAACTGTTAAAATGCTTGCAAGTGGTGAACTGAGATGGTATATCAGCCGAAGGAATGCAATAGGTCAGATATTTAGGAGATAGAAGGAAAATGGGAATTTTAAGGACAATAGAATTGGATGGCTGTTTCTCGGGGACACATGAGGCTTTAGAGAAAGGTAACGAAGTGCTGAGGGTGATGAGTCATCAATTCAAAGCTAAGTGTGAAAAGCCTAGGGCTTCCTTGGGGGATGAAAAGGTAAAACTGAGGATCAAGACTAAGACCAGGACTTACACACGAGAGAGCAGAGCTCCAGAGAAGGTTCAGTTCTCAACAAGGCAGGTCTACTATGGCAAGGTCAGTGGGACCCTGAAGTATATGATGGAATCAATGGGGTTGATGCTCTAACATACTTTGATCCCTGGATCCCCCTGAGCCCTCTGGCTGCAGAAGTGTCCAGAAGTGTCCAGCTCCTCCCTAATGAGGGCCGGTGCTTCCCATCACTTGCCCATGTTGCAGAGGCCTCTCCCCTGTAAGACAATATATTCACCCTACCGCCCAAGGTCCACCTCCACTTTCTTTCCCCCATGTCCAACAAATGGGGTTAAGTCAAAATACAACCCAGGATTTAAAGCTAGAAATTGTAGTAACAAACATGGAATGATAGTACCCGCAGATAAAATGGACAACAAATCAAGAACATATAATGGATGGTTTTCTCTGGTTCTCTTTGCTTCTATAAATCCACAGATTCCTACTACCCATTTATTTTCACTGCCCTCTCTCACCCATGCTTTGACTGGCCTCCAGCCCCGGCCCTCCCTGTCCAACTTATTGCCCATTTAGTTAAAAGGCACCCTGGAAAATCAAGTATTTTGATCAGAATCTTGTGCCCACACAAAAGGGTGCAGAGCCAGACTGATAAAAGACAAACCACGGCACTGAGACTTAGCTCTTCGGCTTGTGGCCCTCCAGCACAATGCTCTGTAGATCTCGTCAGGAATGATAAGTTTTATTGGCAAGCCACAATTATGGGACCAAATAGCCCAATTCAAGTAGCGCTTGCCTTTTGAAAACTTATTTTCTTACAGACCAGCCTAAGGTTGCATTGAAACCACTAAAGGTTACATTTAAAATGATTTATCAACCATTTGTTAACAGTAAGGGCAATATGTATCTAGATATTTTAATATCAGTGTAGTCTGCCATAACTATTTCAAAAGTTCTTTTGTCCTTTTTTTTTCCACTGCTGTATGATTCAAACCCATATGACCCTCCAGTATCAGAGACTGCATAAAAATATAAAATGAAGAAAAATCACAAAATATTTCTGGTTGGATCAGAAGTATGGCAAGCAATGATACAACTTTACTGTCAGGGTAACCTGCACTGTAGGAAGGATCAACATTAAATAACTGGTCCTCTTTTATTTTCTATTCTGGCAGCTACCCTATATGAATTATTCTTTTAAATTTTTGGGTTTTTGTTTATTTCCTTCTACTAATGTACACACCCACCCACAACGACTTCTGTGTTTCCAGCTTTGGATAGTCACTGTTTTTAGAAAACGTAGTTGCAAGAGAACAGGTAGCCAAAACTCAGAATGTTTCAATATGGACTTTGTGCCTAATGGGGCCAATACTTCAATCTAACTTTCCTATGATGCTGAAATCACTGCCATCTTGTTTAAGTCCTCTAGTGCTAGAGATCTGAGGTCCATGATACACTTTCTGCTCTGCACTTGTGGTGGCTAAAGAATTGGTGCTGAATATATAATGGCAGCAAAACAAAATGTGATATATTTTATGCATGTCAATAAAGGAATAACCTATTCTCAGCCTCTAGAAAATAGAAATTAGGACACACCTTAATTCCAAAATATTGTAATTTTAATTTACAATTTAAAAACAATTTAAAAAACAATTTAATTTTAATTAAATTGTTAGGAGTCTTGGTACTAACAGTCTATTTTCCAATAAAATCTTTAATGTATTTCTGAAAAATGTTGAAAGTTGTCAATGCAAGAGTGATCATCTAATAGCTCTGCCAATAATTGATTTAGTTTTCTTCAAGCAAGTTGAACAAATTAATGAAAAAAGGAATACATAATGACCTACACACACCTAAAACATAGCCTTGAAATAACAATACTATGGGAATAATAAATCAGTTGTAGTTGAAGATTTTAACATACTTCTCTCAGAAACTGATAGACGATGTAGACATTGAACTAAAATGTAAAAAAGTTTAATAACACGATTAATAAAAATTTACATCAAATGGAGAAAAGAAATTCATTTCGAGAAAAAACAGAACCTTCATAAAAATTACCTATGTAGTGGCTTCAAAGGAAGCTTTCATAAATCCCAAAGAATTAATATTTTACAGTCTGTTTCTGTGACAATACAGATGTAAATTACAAAATGATATATTTACAAAAACTCCCATATGTCTGAAAATGAAGTAACTCATACCTACAGGTTAAAGCTATGATTGCATGGGAAATTATGGAATACAGTCATTGCTCTTACAGTACAGATTATGTATTCCAACAAAAGTACTGTGTCATGGAATTTCGCACACACACACACAAACACACACAAAGTAACAGGACTCAAGGGTAAAAAAAAATGGGTGAGGGGTTATGGTAAGCAGAATTTTTAGGCATGACCCTCAAGATTCCACTATCTAATCTCTGGTATCTGTGAATTGAACGACATATCACTCCCATAATTTAGTTCTATTACATGGCACAGCTGACTCTAAAACACGGAAATTATCCAGGTGGATCTAATTTAATCACGTGAGGCCTTAAAAGGAGAGAACTTTCTCAGGTGGCAGAAGAGGAGGGTATAAGAGGAAGTCAGAGAGATTGGAAGCATGAGAAAGACTGCATAAATCACGGCTGGCTTGAAGACGTAGGGGGCCACATGAGAAGGCCCTAAGAGCAGAGAGCAGACACCAGCTGACAGTCAGGAAATGGGGACCTCACTTCTACAACAAGAAAGAACTGAATTTTGCCAATGACCAGTGAGTTGGAAAAGGACCGTTAGCCCCAGATGAGAACTGAGCCCTGGTGGATACCTTGAGTTTAGCATGGTGAGACCCTAAGAAAATCCAGCCAAACCATGCTGGACTTCTGACCTACAGAAATTTTTGTGTTGTTTCAACCACTACACTTAAGGTAATTTGCTACACAGCAAGATAAAAATAATACAGGAGTAGACCACTCAAAAAACATGTACAGTTTTTTAATATAAGTAACACAGTAAAAAAAAAATTCAAAAACTGCTCTCCAGTTTTAAATATTTAAATACCTAATAAATAAATACTATAATAAACATGAGTTTTCTTTAATTTTTGGCTCCAGAATTTCATACATCTTCATTAGATTAGCCCTATTAGATTTGTTGTTCAAACCATCTGCATCTTTGCTAACCTTTTTTTCTGTTTGACCTGTCAACAAACAAAAGAGGTGAGTTGAAATTACCCACTGTGATGAGGGATTTATCCATTTATCCCTATAGTTTTATCAGGTTTTGCTTTACATATTTTAGGGCTATTTTATTAATTACATACACGTTCAGAATTGTATCTTTTTGATGAATCAAACCTTTTATCATTATCTAGTGACCTTTTCAAGTCCTAAGGTTTATATTTAAAACCTACTTTTTCTGCCACTAAAATAATTATATCAATCCTCTTTTGGTAAATATTTACCTGATATCTTTTCTCATGCTTTTATTTAAAATCTTCTGTTTTCATTATGATTTAGCCTCCTATAAAAAATATGAAACTAGATTTTTAATCTCATCTGAGAATCTCTTAATTTGAGGATTTAGACTTCTATTCAAAATGAGCGTTTATATAAGAGAATTTGTTGCTACAACTTTAGTTTCTAATTTCAATTTAATGAACATTTTCTAATTTCTCTCTTTTTTTAAATCTACTTATTTATTTACTTATTTATTTATTTATGGCCGCATTGGGTCTTCGTTGCTGCATGCAGGTTTTCTCTAGTTGCGGCAAGTCGGGGCTACTCTTTGTTGTGGTGCATGGGCTTCTTATTGTGGTGGCTTCTCTTGTTGTGGAGCACAGGCTCCAGGTGCATGGGCTTCAGTAGTTGTGGCACGCGGGGCTCTGTAGTTGTAGCTCGCAGGCTCTAGGGCGCAGGCTCAGTAGTTCTGGCGCATGGGTTTAGTTGCTCTGCTGCATGTGGGATCTTCCCAGACCAGGGAAGACCCTGCCTTCTTTTTAAATATCAATACCTACAGCTTCACCCCTAGCAACACAAAATATTACCCTGCTCTCCTAACCCTTGGTGTCTCTACCTACCCACATACTCCACTCCAAACTTTCCTCCTGATACTCTGTAGAATTTTAATTCTGTGTTCTCAAGCATATACTTTCTCTTTCCCTTTCTTTTAACTTCAGAGACAAAAAAATACCCAGTCTTTGCCAAAATTTTTAATCACCCTCACTTTACATATTTCTTTCAGCATCTACTAGACTTGTTTCTCCATTTATATGACCGCTTCCTTCAAAAGTATTTTCAGTGTGGCTCTTTGCAGTCTTGTAGACCTGCAAATGCTTTTGTGATGTGTTTGCATTTCCATGTTAATATGAATGGATATAAAATTTTAGGTATAAAATACCATGGGTCCTTACATAAGAAAGGACAGGGGGGTGTGACATGTAGAGACATGGAGGGCTACCTGAAGACAGAGGCAGAGACTGGACACATGCAGCCCCAAACCAATGAACAGCAAGGAATGCCAACAACCAGAAGCTAAGAAAAGCCACGGAAAATATTCTTCCCCAGAGCCTCCAAAAGGAAACAACTCTGTTGACACATTGATTTCAAACTTCCGACCTCCACAACTGTGAGAGAATAAATTTCTGTTGGTTTGGGCCACCCAGTTTGTGGTCATTCATTACAGCTGCCCAAGAGAACTAACACATATGGGTTGGCATCTGTTAACTGTTTCTTCCCATGAGACTAGGTCACATTTTCCTGGCTCTTAATAGGTTGAGTGATTTTGTATCGTATCCTAGACATTGTAAACACTAAACTGTAAAGACTCTGGATTATATTCTATTTCCTCAAACAGTGTTGACATTTTTATTTTGGTAGGCAATTCACTTGGTTAGACTCAGACTACAAACTGTCACACCTGGGGTGGGGAGAGTTCAGACCGCAATTCAGTTTTTTAAGCCCTAGTTGCATGATGCTTCCAACTTGTCCCATGCTTCATAATTTAGGAATTAGCCAGAAACTTGGGCTGAGTTTAAATGCAGAATTTGCAGTTCCTCTTCTCTAGCTCTTTCCTTTCCAGGAATTCCTCCCTCACACCCTGGCATCCTGGTCGACATGGGCTCTTTCTCCTATTTCCTCTGTCCAAAAATTCAGACGGCTCTGTGTCAGTTTCAGCTGCCACTGAGCCATGGAAATTACTCTATGGGAGTTGCTTGCTTCAAGTTTCAAGTCACCTCCAAAATCTGCCTACTTCGTTTCAGTCTCCAAATCCCTCACGAAGTTGTTTCTGGTATTTTTGTCTATAATTTATAGGTTTTATTTAATAAAGAATTAGCTTGTTAGATGCTTGCTTCTCCAAACCAGAAATTTCAGCATCACTTGATAGGTGATCCCAATGTACAAGGTAAATCTATTCTAAGGTTTAACCTAGGGTTGATTTCTCAGGGGTGGAAGCCAGTAACCCATGTTAACTAGTCAACTAAGCAAGAACTGGAAACCAAGCTAGAATATGGGCTCATGTTAATTTGCCTCTGATTCCAGAGCCCAAGCTCTTAGAAACTCTTACAATTAATTGAGATCAAAAGTAACTTGAGTTTTAGAACAGAGCTATTTTGTAAACATTCGATACTTCTTAGAGGCCAGGACTCAAGATTTGGTCTCCTACCCCCATTTAAAACCAGTTTTGTCTTGGGACTTCCCTGGCGGTCCAGAGGTTAAAGACTCTGCGCTTCCACTGTAGGGAGCATGGGTTCAGTCCCTGGCGGGGGAACTAAGATCCTGCATGCCATGCGGCACAGCCAAAAAATAATAAAAGCAGTTTTGTTTTGATAGTAATTTTCCAAAATAATGTAAAGAATACATTTATTCTTTTATATTCAGAGTGCCATCACACCATTCATTAAAATAAAAACAAGCCAACTATGCCCATTACCAGCAGATATTCCTCCCTGAGTATCAAAAATCTGTATTTACAACTATGCCATCCAGAGCATTATGGTGTTTGATAGTGTTAAACCAGTTTATGCTGCATTTATCAAATGGCTGGTAGTAATTAATAGCCTCTATGTGAAATTTCATTTTTTTGAATAGCAGAAAGAATCCCAGATCCCCTAGAGGCAACTTCATCAACCGTTATTTCCTTTGTCACTTAAATAGTGAGCCCCGGCAAATTCTAATTTGAATCTGTTCATATTGGCCCCTGCCTTGCATTAGAATTAAAAACGTAATTTCCAGCCCTCTTCACAAACGGAATTGTTGTTATTATTCTGTTTTCCACATGTGAGAAGCTGTCACCTCTGTCAGCTTCAGCGCATCTCCATTTGTGACTCCAAAACCAGACTCACAGGTCTGAACACACGCTGTGCATCTCAGGTGGAAAGGTAATTTCTCTCCTAACGCACCAAGAGACCTAATGATAAGAGCCAAGTCCCTGGTTTGAATATTTGTTCCCATCACCTCCTAACAACATATTAATGTATCTAATTGTCCTCCACATATGCCAGACATCTCTACTCCTTGGATATTCCCTGACAGGGGATCCAGGAACTGTTATTACCTAGTGCCAGAAAGGTGCCACTTAGGGCAAGATTATATTTGATTCTCAGTCCTCCTCCATGGAAACTAGCCTCTGGTTGCTACAGTCTTGCTCAGATACCCTCTCTCCCTAACTGTGACCATGACCCAGTCCTTTCTTATGGAGAACAAAGTCCATTCCTCTTTAGTTCCTATCACTCCAGAAGCTGGCCACCTGGAAATAGAGAAACGAGGTTTGGCATCAGAAACAGTGTGAGACCCAGGAGGTAACTTCAGGGGTGGACAAAGGAGCTGTTAAACGTATCCCACTCAAAGGGCATCAGCTAATAATCATCCTAATCATAGTGGACCAAAACAAAACGCTGTCTGTAAGCATTTCCAAATTCTAAGAGTAAAACACCATATATCTTAGGAATGAAGACAATTTTTTTTAAGGTTATGGGCCCGCTGTGGGTTTTTGGCAAAGAAGGGGAGGGACTGAAGAACCAAGAAGAACAGAACTCATCTGCATGATAAAGCAGGTCCTTTTGGGAGAAGCTATTGCATTATAAATTGAGTTTAGGGTTTCCTGGGATATCAGGTAGAGGGAGTACCAGAGAGAGGCAGAATTTAAGTAAGAGAAAATGGAAACAAGGATTCTTATCTGAATGAATGAAAACAGTGGGCCCTTAATATCACGGAGGGAGGCAGGGCTTAATGGCAGGTCAAGGAGAGGCTTCCTGTGATGGTGCATGACCAGTGACGGGCTTCAGGGGCAGGGCCATCTGGTTGAGTTCTCTGTCCTCATCCCCCTGGATAACTCCAGTCCTCAGTCAAGTGTGTTAAACACAAGAGTCTTGATATGCTGTGGGGAAGGCTGGGTCCACACTTGGGACAGTGAGTGATGGGGAGGAAAGTCTTGCTTTAACTCTCCATCTCCTGTGGCTAACATGAAGTGGCTGCAGAGCATCTAGAGAGAATGGGGGTCTGAGAGCACCAGCAGCAAAGTGAATGGGTTCTACGGCAGACTAGCAACTCACTAGTGCTAGTGAGTTGTAAAATGACAAAGAACCGAAAACAAACTACCCTTTCCTCCAATATACTATTAGCTCCAGCCAAGACCCTTCTATGATGTGTCTAGGACACAGGCAGGCCGTGATAACTAGGTTATACTGAGTCCAGGTTGTGACCAAGGATGTGTCGCGGGAAGGCAAACATGGGCCGCAAAAATCTGAAATCAAGTAAGGAGTGCTCAGATCCATCTCACCTAATTGCTCACCAGGTACTGCAGTATTTGTATTGGCTCAGCTGTTGGTAAGTTTGCTCTTGTGTGGGTTCATATTAAAGGCATCCCTTTCACAACATGCAATGTTTGGGCACCCGTATCGTCTTGATTTGTGTGTGGAGCGCTTTCTTACTCAGAAAAGGCACCTAACCGAGGCTAAACATTTCATCTTTCTACACTGCAACGTCCCTAACCACCAAATTCATTGAGTGCTAACAATACACAGGCACCTCTGCAACACTGAGATTACTGAAATTCAATCCCAAAGAAGCCCCTCAAAGCAATCAGGGTAGACAAGCAAACTTTTGTTTCTCATCAAAGACTAGCTCACAGACATAGCAGGACCAGATGTTCTAAGAAACTGCCAATATTGCCAGAGACTATGGAGCTCAACTTGGTTAGAAATGAGAAGAGAGTTAATGTTTATTGAAGTCCTACTTTGGGCCAGGGTAAGTTAGATATTTTCACAAACATGTGATCACCAAACCCTACAATTCCTCTGCAAAAGTTAGACATTATGAGGAAACAGGGGCTTAAACAAGTCTGGGATCTGCTTGGCCCAGGTCTAACTCCACGGCCCAAGATCTTCCCATGCTGACATCCTGCCCCAGAGGTACACAAGTCATAAAGGTACAGCTAAGTGACTGCTCACAGGATGCCATGGAATATTCTGGTGGTTCCAAACTGACAGTTACAACCTATTTGTACATCATGACTTTAATTCAGTCAGTCTTGACCAACATTAAAAAAAAAAAAACAGAATAGAAAATATCAATCACAATGTGGATTTGAACTGCACAGATCCACTTATACATTGATTTTTTTTTTTAAATAGTAAATACTACAGTACTACATGATCCACAGTTGGTTGAATTGGGGCATGCCCAACCGCAGATATGGAGGAATACAGATTCTTGATGGTGTGGAGGGTCAGTGCACCAATACCTGTGTTGCTCAAGAATCAACTGTACATTGCGCTAAGTATAGGTAATTAATAATTTGTGGGAAAAAATGTGTGTGTGTATATATATATATACATGCCACACACATGTATGAACTGCATCATTGTGTAAAATATGCTTCTTTTTTTTTGCTGTACGCGGGCCTCTCACTGTTGTGGCCTCTCCCGTTGCGGAGCACAGGCTCCGGATGTGCAGGCTCAGCGGCCATGGCTCACGGGCCCAGCCGCTCCGCGGCATGTGGGATCCTCCCGGACCGGGGCACGAACCCGTGTCCCCTGCATCGGCAGGCGGACTCTCAACCACTGCACCACCAGGGAAGCCCAAATATGCTTCTTAATACAAGTTTTGTTCAAAGACATTTGAAAAACTCTTAATTGAAATTAAGACAGGAACTACTGAATAGTAGAATCTCAGGAAATTTCACTGGCCTCATGGTGTTCTACATGCAGTAAGAGCCAGGTATCCTGAACCAATCTGATTCAGAGAGAAAGACTTCAAAAAGCATGTCTATGTCCCCAATTTCCATAACATCCCACTCCTCATACTGCTGGTTCTCAACCATTAACCCATCACCATAACCCCTGCTTCCATGAGAAGGAAGGAGGAGAGGGTAGGTGGACCCCATCAATCAAGGGGGCTACTGCTGGCTCCCAAGTCCCTGGTCCTAGGAGGCTCTGACTCCACCTTCTCCATTGGCCATGGGACGTCCTCATAGACCTCATACTATGATATACCTGACCCTATGATATTCCAAATGGGCCACAACCAGGAACCACAGGCCTAACCTCAAAATTCCTTAAATCTAGCTTCTATGAACCAGGCAGGAGAAAAGCAGATAATCCTCCCCTTTCTCACGAAGAGCCTTGCTGGCAACTACTAGGAAGTGTGTTTGTTTAACAAGATGTCCCGGCTTTATCTGGACTAGCTAGAGGTACTTCGCAGTGCTTGTCTGGTCAGCACTTTCCTGCCTTGAGACACTCTTTTGCATTGACTGGGGAGGGAACAACTTTGGAATGTGTTCCACCACCCTCCAAGTTTATCATTAATTCTGCTTGAGTATGACACATCTGTTTGCCACTGTAACTATAGTAAGCATTTGTCTTCCATCCCTTCTACTCGCCTCATCTTTCAGGCATCTCTGTGCAAGCTTCTTGGCAGTACCTGGTACGGGGAGAAAAGAGAGGAAATGATCCTTGCTCACAGCAGCACTTCTTCACGGTTACAGGCAGCTTTATAATTGACAAAGCACCATCAAAGCCTTATCTCAGCTAATCATCTATACAGGAGGCACTCACCTAACCCTCAGAATTGTCAGGACCTCGAAGATCCCAGAGGCGAAGTGCCTCACCTAGGCTCACGTGGCCTGTGTGTGCTGGAGAACTGAAGCCCGAGCCTGCTCATCCTAAATGCCATGCTTGGATAAGAGCCGGCAGGGCTCACCACAGACAAGCCCACCATTCCAGGACTTTAATAATGACCATGATTACCACGGCACAACATGGAGAATGTGATGGGCTCTGCTCTGTGATGAACAAGCTCCAGGGAGCATCTCATTTGTTTTTCACTGCAACCCTTTAAGTTAAGGAGCATTGTTCAGCCCATTTTGTAGATGAGCTAATGGAAGTTTAGAAACAGTGAGAGCATTTATCTGAGACCTCTTGGCTAGGAAGGAGCCCACTGAGACTCGAGCCCGGGCATGTCTGCAGGCTACATCATCTTACACACGCTTAGTCCTTCCTTCTTTTAAAACCCTTCCATTTAACTCATTAGATTCTCTTTATATTCCTCTATTTAGTATCTTTTTATCCCCTTTTACAAATGGGGAGATAAGGCTTAGAAGAAACTGTCAAGAAACAGAATTTCAGACTTTGAAGGGATGCCAGAGCTCAATTGTTCACTTGTTTTATTCTCAGTAGATGAAGAAACAGGTCCAGAGACATGCAGTGACTCTCCCTATATCACACAGCATATCAGCGACACAGCCTGGATGTAAACTCACATCTCCTAAGCCCCTACCTCTGCCCCAGGGGGCTTCTCCTGATTCTCAGTATTGGGGAAATAGCCACTTCTGGGCAATTTATTTCATTTCCCTGAGCCTCAGGTTATTAGTTTGGCCAGAGCTGCCAAAACAAAATACCACATACTGGGCTTAAACAACAGAAACTTATTTCCTCACAGCTCTGGACACTAGAAGTCTGAGATCAAGGTGTCGGCAGGTCTGGTTTCTCCTGAGGCTTATCTCCTTGGCTTGCAGATGGTGCCTTCTTGCTGTGTCTTCATGTGACTTTTTCTCTGTGCGTGTGAAACCCTGGTGTCACTCTTTTATAAGGACACCAATCCTATCGGATGAGAGCCTCACCCTTATGACTTCATTAACCTTAATGACCTCTTTAAAGGCCCTAGCTCCAAATACAGATCCATTGGGGGTTAGGGCTTACACATATGGATTTAGGGAGGACACAGTTCAGTCCATAACAGCTTCCTGATCTCTACCATGGGAACACTATCATGCCCCTCACTCACCATCCTTCCAAGACTGTTGGAGGATTAAGAGGGTGAACAGAGATCATCTGACACAGTGCCCAGCTTAGGGCAAGAGCCTCATCAACGGTTGTTTGCTTCCATCCTGCCCTCCAAGTAGGGTAGAGAGCAGAGGATGGAGGATGGAAAAAAGTGCTAATGCATCGTCACTCGGAAGCAGAGTCTTGCTGGTGTCAGGGGAGTAACAAGTTCTCGAGAGTAAGAAAGCAACTTACTGTTCGTTATGCTTCCAATTGCCACAGTCGGCATATTATGTTAAAGACACTTAGTGTCGGAGAGAAGAAAGCTGCTTTGCAGGCATAAAGAACTTTATGGAAGCAGAGACTTTAGCATGCTTCATGCTGATTGACAGAATGTCTTCTCTTTAAGTGAGAGGCTGTCAGGCACCATACTGTTAAGAGCTTATCAAATTTGTACACAGAATATCCTTTATTGCATCATTCCATCAGATCCTTGCAATATTCGTGTAAAATCAAATGGAGAGTCATGCTAAATGCCGGACACGATAAGATCTCCATTGTCAGGTGATGACAAGTCTCATTTTTTTAGAGACCAATGACCAAATGACCTGCCCCCCACCTACACACACACACACACACACACAAAACCACAAGGCCCTTTCTTAGGTTCTAATCCTTGCCTAGTTGCCCTTAATCATTTTTATTTGGGTTTTTTTTTTTTTTTTTTTTTTTGCGGTATGCGGGCCTCTCACTGTTGTGGCCTCTCCCGCTTAATCATTTTTTAAAAATGGAAATACAAAGCAAGGATGGATGCCAGTGACAGTGGACACATTAAATATTTGCTCATGGGTAACCACGAGCAACTCAGAGAACAGGCAGGTTCAAGGAGCTCAGAGCCAGGGTTCTAGCATGAGCTCAGCCATCAGCTGCACATGCACTTAACCTCTCAGTTCTCAGTTTCCTCACCTGCAAAATGAGTTGGTTCACTGAAGGACCTCCATGGCCCACCCAACCTGGACCATCCAAATGATGCTATGAAGGTCATTTTCCCCACACCCAGGCCTCTCTCTGCTCCGTCTCCAACCAGCTCAGCTCTTTCACCCACTCCCTGTGGTTCTAGAGTCTGTCCATCAGCCCTGACCTCACTCCTCAGCATCAGCATCAGAGACACGTCTCCCAGGGACCTTTAGGAATTCCATTGTCACTGAAACTCAAGATACTCAACAATGGACTTAAGTCTGTTTCTCTAAGCTCTTTACTCATCTGGGCTTCTCCATCCTGTCAGCAGTACCCACCACGGAACAGAGGGAAGACCACAGACTCTGGGATCAGAGAGATATGAGTTTGAAACCTGCTTCCAGAACTTCTAGGTACTTCTTTTATTCCCAAGGACTGATTCAGGGTTTACCCTGTGCCAAGATGTTTTGAAGATACACAGATGAAAAAGACCTGCCCAACTTTCGAGGAGCTCTGTGTCCAGCTACAGGACACTGAGAAGAAGAGCCAACCTCTCGGAGGCAGAACAGCTCATACAGTCACCTCCCAGGGCTGCTGTAAACTAACCTTCATAAGTAAAGCCCCGTGTTCCACTTCTGCCCTTTCTCTCCTTTACAGCTCACACTGATTTCTCCCTCTGTTCCCAGGGACGTAAGGCCTGTCTGCCATTACCACACAGTGCCTGGCCTGACCTCCTCCTTGGGTACAGGCGTCTTAGTTCGCTGGACCTCTCACAGTTCTCAACACACAGAAGGTGTCCAGTCAAGGATCACCATTGCTGTGCTGTAAGGATGACAAACGTCAGGCTAGAGAGCTTTTGAGCTCCCTGCGAACAGGGGATTTGTCTTTCTCCTCTGGCCTTGGTGCAAAGCACAGAGCCTGGCACATAGTAGGTAGTTAATAAATAATAATTGTCATCCTACCACACTGGAGGTTCCCGATGCTCACGTTTCTTTGTTTAAACCCTCATCTCCCTCGTGTACGTGTCAAGGAAAATTAACAGCATGATTTGGGTGAACAACAGGGAAGCCAGCACAATTCTCCCCGACTTCCCCATCACAATTAGTAATAGACTCGTTCCCTCCCTTCTCCCTCCCTGATCTTTTCACTGTTCAGTAAAGAATGAAATGTGCTGATGAAAACTCACAAAAGGTGCTGAAGCCCACTGAAAAGGCAAAGAGGGGGGAAAAAAAGATTTTTAGGAAAGAAGGAAGCACAATGGTAGGAATAATAAACCAAGGCACCAGGAACATCTCTGCCAGGTGGCCACAAATGGTTTTCTATTTCTGTCCTTGTCAAGTGCATCGTTGGATGAGACCATGCACAAATACTTCCTCTCTGACAAGAGACACCTTTGTGCAGTGAGTCCTTCATTAGTTCTCCTCTATCAGGTGATCTCACGTTCCTCTGGGCAGTTTTATTAGCACTCTCGATCCTCGGAACACTTAAACCGAGTCACCATCACACTGATCATTATTAGCATTGCTCAAAGTACATGTTCTAAAAACTCATATTAAAAATGCCCTGATTCATTTCCAACTAAAGAGTTTTTAGCCCAAGGAACTTGGCACATCTGTTTTAGAAATCAGTCATCTATGAAAGGCTTTTCTCTTCTGTACATTCTGTAGGCAGAGAGCAATAACCCAGCAGGCTTTCCTTTATCTTTGGAAAAAGGAGTCAAAATTCCATTTATAAAGCAATCCTTAAAATAACTTGGAGAAACATCTGGTTCCAGTGAGTGGTCCAGGTCAGGATGGCAGTCACCAATTAGTTAACCACAGAAAACAGATGGATTTTCAAATGTGTCTACCAAGAATGATTTGCTGAGTGCCTGCTTCAAGTGCCAAAGCTGCGCTAGGTGCCCTTGCCCCCAGGTTGATGATCGCCTCAGTGGGAATATGGCAGTGGCAGGTGGGAAGTTGATGGGAACAACAGAGGACCAGACGGTCATGGTGGAGGAGGTGACATGTGAGCTGGACCTGATAGGCAGGGTACGAACTGGATGGAGGGAGAGAGAAAGGAAGGCATTAGTGGGGCCTGTATACAGGGCCTGGAGTACCCTTCGTTCATCTGCCTGACCTTCCACCAAGTGCCAGTGGGGGCAGGTCCAGAGCCAAGTAGGTGGAGGCAGATTAGCCACGATACTAGTGAACATTAAGGTCATATGAGTATGACCTGCAAAGTTTGTATAAAATTTGCAAAAGGTAACTTAACTTCAGTTGGTTTACTGCTGTCTCTTACCAATCCAATTTACCCTCCATTATCTTTCCCTTTCAGAGTCAGGGGCCATTATAGTGGTCTTGAGCATCGGGGTGGATGCAGCTTTCGGGAAGTTGAATTGGGGAAACATTTTGAGTTTAGTGGAATGTATTTATGTAGAATATGATAACTCCCAAGTAAAATTAAGTTATTGCTAGCCATTCTAGATTCCAGGTACATTCCTAACAAAATCAATTCAAAGAGCATTGAAGGTTAGTCAATGAACAACAACAAAAAAAAGGGAAATGCTCTGAAATCTTACAGTTCTCATAAGAAAAAAGCTTGATTGTTTTCCCAAACTTGACAAAAATCCTAAGAATTTACATGAAATTACCAAGTTGTGAAGCTGAATGAAATTATTCTAAATCATGAATAATAAAAACCAATTTCAATCAACTAGGATAAAGAAAAGAGTGAATTATCTTTCTGTTTTCACTATAGACAATATTCCAAAACATTGTCATGGGAAAAAGTGATCAAAGAGTGTGAAACAAAAAGTGTACAAATAAAGAGATTTATCAGTTGATTCACTGATTAAAAACTGAGCGATTGGGCTTCCCTGGTGGCACAGTGGTTGAGGGTCCGCCTGCTGATGCAGGGGACACGGGTTCGTGCCCAGGTCCCGGAAGATCCCACATCCCGCGGAGAGGCTGGGCCCGTGAGCTGTGGCCTCTGGGCCTGCGTGTCCGGAGCCTGTGCTCCGCAGCGGGAGAGGCCACAGCGGTGAGAGGCCCACGTACCGCAAAAAAAAAAAAAAACTGAGCGATTTCTCCAGTTTGGTACACTTGTGGTATATGTCAGCTTTTTAACATTTGTAATTTGGTATGATTTCTTTGCTTATTCTAAATTAATAATTTTATGCCTAATTTTGTATTCTTTTTCCTAAAGTCGATACCCTAAGATCAACAGAGTAACTCATGAAACACATTTTTTAAAAAGCACATAAAGGGGTAAAGTGAGGGCCCCGAGGAGGGATCTTCTAAGTCAGCCTGAGGTGTTGGAAAGGAGGACAATGTGGGAGAGAAAAGGATAGCATTTGGGCAGGTGTCCCCGAAGATGACAGAGCTCAGAATGGCATGGTGGGTAGAGAAGGCAAGGCTGCCCACAGCCAATAGACCAGGGCCATCTTAGGTGGTTGGGTTCTGTTTCACCCCCCACAAGACACTCTTCTTTTGTTCTCAAGTAATTGAGTCCCTTTGAGCACTGCAACTTCTATCCATGTTTTCACATCTTGCCATTTCCTCTAGTTCTTTATCCCAGAGCAGGTTTCCACTTGCCAAAAATCAAAAAATAAATGTAATCACTTCCTATATAAGTAGACACCATGCAACCACTACATTCGGTTCCAATACTTGCTCTATTATTAACTATTATTCTACTATGAAGTGAGGCCATTTTTCTTCAACCTGTCCTCGGTGAAGACTTCCATCACAGAGCTTTCATGGCTCCTCAAATGACATCCTGGTCACTTCCTATCTGTGCCCTCCTGAGGAAGGAAAAAGGGACTGTCCCCTCCAGCCACCCTCTACAGTCATAAGTAACCCCCTTGGAACACGCTGCTATGTTGCTCTTGGTTCATATATCTTTTTCCATAGCATATACAAAAAGGAAATTAAACAAGGAGATAGTGCATGATTATATACTGGCAAGCTTTTCCCTTGCAGAAGGACCTGAGGCAGTGCCTCTGGAAATGAAAAAGAACGTCTATTGTGTACCTGCCATGTGCTGCACATTGTGTTAACCACATTATAGACATTACAACAATTATTTCTCGAGCCAAACTGTGCAATAGATGTCATTATCCCAGAGAGGTTAATGGCCTTTCTGAGATCACACAGCCCACTGAAAGTGAATGCATTTTACGGGCCTGAAAGCCTGCTCATTTCAGTACATCCATGGTTTTTCCTCTCTACCCCTGCCTCCCTCATCTCCCCATTTGGGTTTCTCTACCTACAAGTGCTTGAACATAAAACAGGTTCACTTTGGGTAAAAAGCACTCTTCAGTGAATGTTCCCTAAAAGGCAGAGGTATCACTAATATGGTTACTTTTCTTTCCCATTGGCCTACTCTTAGTTAAGCCACGTCTTTGAGTTGATCTTCAGTTGCAAATATGGAGGACAACCTAATTTTAAATCAGCATTGGGCCAAGCACAAGATTACCTTTGCAAGGTTTACCCAGCACCCAGTGTTGACAAGCCATCCTTCAAAGAGAGCGGGAATGGCAAGGTTGAGAGATTCTAAACCTGGCACCACAAAGACTCTATTGAAAAAGAAGAACAGAATCCCCTGCCTCCTGTAGCAAACGCCATTCACTCCAGGGACTGGATGTCAGCACAAGCCAAAGCAGATCTCATTCATCCTTGTCCAACCCCAGGGAGCCAGGGCACTCTATTCAAGGCAGAATTTTCAAAGTTTCCCCATTCCCTCCTTGCCATCTCCCTACAGCCAGGTGGCCAGCTGATTCTGATTGATCCCAACAATGTTTCTTCTCATATCTGAATTTCACAAGCATGTGAGAAGTCTCAGGTGTGGGTTTTTCCCCCTACTGCTTCTAATAAGCCAGGTCCTCACACTTGAAATAAAGCCCACTTCAAGAGACTCTCCCTGGCTAGCTGTGCAGCGTCTCGGCAGGGGATTCCACTCTTTGGGGGCTTTCAGAACTTCAGAATCTAAAATCAGACGGTTGGAATGACAGCACGTGACGTGACCCCAGAGGAAATTTGCTTCCCTTTTTGTAGGATGTCTGCTGCTTTAGAATTCTCCAAGGAACACACCTGGTGGAAGGAATCTTCAGGGGAATGAGAACAAGAAAGATGGGGTCAAGAGATTTCATTATCACTGGCAAGGGGTGTGGGTGGAGGTCCTGCCTGGGAGGCCCCTTGCTGCCCTGAGTGCCACACTTCTAGAGATTTAACAGCCAGAGCAGACCTGGAGTGATGGAAAGCCAGGATGATCAAGGGGAGGCAGGCTCTGCAGTGTTAGGAAAGGTTTCAAACAATACAGCTACCTCTGTCTGAAAAGACCAGGGCTCAGAAACAATCTAATCAAAGTCTCTGAAGATAATGATGAAGAGAAGTGAGAAGTTGTACATGGCCTTGTTCAGCTAACCCTACACATGAGGACTAGGGAGCAGCCTCCAAATTGGAAGAAAGCCATTTGGGAACAATTGAAAGGAAATATAACTTTATTACACAGCAGGTAGGAAACTTAGGGGACTTACTAGCCCTGGAGGTGGTCGAGGCCATTTATAAATAGACTCAAAGCATGCTGAGAGGAATTTGTGGAATAGGAGATACATTGTGGATCACTGAGAAGTCCAGATGTGTGACTAGAGTTTGCCATAATCTTTTGAAATTGACCTAACGCGCAGTTATCAAATTTCTTGTTCTATGTCACATGAGATGGATGACATTCACAAACACAACACACTCTCCCCAAATTTTGGCCTCTGGCATAGATAAGATATGAGCTGTACCTCCAACTTTATCATCTACTCAGGCAAAGATATTAGAATGCATGTGAATTGTTTTCAAAGGGGAAGATTCCTGGGTATCTGGGCCTAGGGTCCTGACAGGGGTGAGACTGTGTTGATGAGTCAGCCAAGGCAGGTCAAATACCAGGTCTACAGAGGGTCCCAGACTGACTCAATCATGACAAGTTTCTGAAACACTGCAAGGCATGGATCTCTGCAAGCTGTGAACATGTGCAAGTCTCTTAAACTATGTGAGCCTTAGTTTTCTAATCTGTAAAATGGGTACTACAAATAGTACCTTGAAGTGTTTTTCTAAGATTATATAATATCTATAAGGACTCTAGGATAGTCTTTCATATATTGTAGAAACATGACATGGGTGGCTATTATTGTTTAATGCTTGCCGATGTAGCTGGGCCAGGACATGGAGCTGAGACCTTGTCTCAGGCAAGTCATGCTGCCTTGAATTTGATTCCACAAAAATTGACTGGCTTAACCGCCGATATCTCTGGTAGCTATCCTGTCATATGAGGATACCTGCGTCAAAAATGCAATTTGGAACTTGAGTGAGGGGGTAGTTGGATTCTTCTAGAATACTGCAAATTTAACAGGTTCCTATGGGTTTAATTGTGTTCCCTCGAAATTCATACGTTAAAGTCCTAACACCCAGTACCTCAGAATGTGACCTTATTTGGAAATAGGGTCATTGCAGATGTAATTAGGAAAGGGAATCCTTGTTGTAAAGTGGCAGAAAACTTGGCTTAATTGTGTTCTACTGTTTGTGGCAAGTAGAACTTGGATGTAATAAATTTGGATATTTTGAGGAGATCTCTAAGTCAAGTGTTGACGATATGGACTGATTTCTCCCTGCTGCTTACAGTAAAAGGTGAGAGGAGAGAGATAAACTGAAGAAGGAGCTGCTAAGCAAAAAGAAACCGGAACTTAAAAGATCTGGAAAATTCTCAACCTATGCATAATGCAAAAAAAAAAAAAAAAATGGCAATGCGTGCTCTGGAGAGAGCACCAGGGGTATGGCCAGATAACATTTTGCTACAGAGAACAGTCATGTGATTCGGGGATCCAACAACCACCGCAGCAGAAATGCTGCCAGCTTGGACTGAAGGGTACAGAGTCAGGACAGAGACGAAGGAAAGCTGTCAGACTTTTGGGATTCTACAGAAAGGAAATGGGCGATAGAGCTGTTTGCCTGCAAATGTGTTATTCTTCAAGAAAAGGGAAAAATGACTCTGAGGGTAGGGCCACCTCCTTCATTCCAGAGAGAAAAGCTACTTCTTCCATTCCAGGGGGCAGAGCTGCTGCTCGGGGCTGAGGAGGTGAGGTTGCTGCCTGGGTGGGTTCAGAGGACAGAGCATCCGGCCAAGGAGGGTTATTTGCAAGCCAAAAAATCCAGTGGAATTTACCCTGCTAGATTTCAGATTTGCTTGCCTTTTCCTTCTGATTTCTCCCTTTTGGAATGGATTATTTATCTTGTGCCTGTCCCACTGTTGAATTTTGCAAGCAGGTAACTTGTCTGTTTTCACAGGTTCGCAAATAAAGAGGAATTTTGCCTCAGGATAAAATCATACCCTGAGTATCACCCACACCTGATTTAGATCATACTCGGATGAGATTTGGGACTTAAGAGCTGATGCTGGAATTAGTTATCTTTTGGAGACATTGGACTGCGGTGACTGTATTTTGCATATAAGGACATAAATTTGGGGGGACCAGAGGGAAGACTGCTGTGCATTCAACTGTGTACCCTCGAAATTCACTTGTTGAAGTCCTAATTCCCTGTAGCTCAGAATGTAACCTGATTTGGAAATAGGGTGTTACAGATGTAATCAGTTAAGATGAGGCCATACTGATGTAGAGTGGTCCTCTAATCCAACATGACTGATGTCCTTATCAAAAGGGGAAATGTGGACACAGACATGCATACAGGGAGAATGCCATATGAAAACTGGAGTTATGCTGTCACAAGCCAAGGAACTACCAGAAGCTAGGAGAGAGGCCTGGAAAAGAGCTTTCTCTAGCACCTTCAGAGGGAGCACAGCCACGCTGGCATCTTGATCTTAGACTTCTAGCCTGCAGAGCCCCTGGGAGACAATAAATTTCTTTTAAGCCACTCAGTTCGTGGTACTTTGTTACAGCAGCCATAGCAAACTAATACACAGGTTCATACAAAACATCTAAACACAAACGACTAAAAACATTTTAGAAATGTTCCCATCAGATAGAAAATTAAACTCTTCACTTATTAGCAGTTGAATTCTGTCCACATGGAATGGTTCAGTCTTTCTGAAATCATTAGTGATTTATTGAAGATGGACTGATTACCTTGCACAGCAGATTAAGATGAGAATTAACCCATTTTGAAAACCTCGAAGTTTGCACACCAAATTCAGTGAATTTATGAGCAAAGACTAAAAGGAACTATGAAAAACCCAAGAGCTTTTGTACGAAGTAGGTGTCAGGGAGGAAGACATTTTCCTTTAGACTAAAAGGAACTATGAAAAACCCAAGAGCTTTTGTACGAAGTAGGTGTCAGGGAGGAAGACATTTTCCTTTACCCCCAGGGTTCTTCAGGCTGGTCTAAGAATTAAATTGACATTGAGAGATTAAGAGGAGAAATCAAACAAAAGTTTAATAACGTGTGTACATGGGAGAGACTCAGGAAAATCGAGTAACTCGCCAAAATAGCTGAAACCCTCACCTTAAATACCATCTTCAGCTAAAGACACAAGAGGATGTTAAAGCTGGGGAGACTCAGTTATGGGCGGTGACCAGGAAAAGCACAGTAAACAAGGGTAAGGTTACTATGTGGACTGAAGTCAGTGCCTCTCCACTGATAAGTTTCTAGAGATTAGGTCATCCTTTTCTTCCTGGTACATCTATGAGACACCCTCACAAATGGAGATTTCTCTGGTAAATGTAAATTTTTCTTACAAAAGAAAATTTTTTCTTACAAAAGTTTTCTTACAAAACTTACTTTCCTACAAGTAGAACCTGTTTGTCATGTACGGTAGTACAGTATTAATATATCTAAATTTATTTGTTCAGAGTTTTTCCCACGTCTGCTGTTTCTTAGAAAATAACCAGCTTGGGCTTCCCTGGTGGCTCAGTGGTTGAGAATCCGCCTGCCAATGTCCCATGGGGACATGGTTTCGAGCCCTGGTCCGGGAAGATCCCACATGCCATGAGGCAACTAAGCCCGTGTACCACAGCTGCTGAGCCTGTGCTCTAGAGCCTGTGCACCACAACTACTGAAGCCTGCGCACCTAGAGTCCGTGCTCCACAACAAGAGAAGCCACCGCAATGAGAAGCCTGCGCACTGCAATGAAGAGTAGCCCCCGCTCGCCACAACTAGAGAAAGCCCGTGCTCAGCAACGAAGACCCAATGCAGCCATAAATTAAAAAAATAAATAAAACATAACCAGCTTAAAGTAATTAATATGCCAAAGAGATATATTTTGGGTGGGAAATTCTATTCCCCTACATAGGCATGGCAAAGGGTGAGTATATATAGATGATATATAGATAGATACATACACACATATACACATACATACATGTTTATGTACTCATACATTAAAGCTACACTGTCTTCTTGATGTGAAAGAAATCTATCACCATAAGTATGGATTGGGTGTTTCCCCTCTTTAGCCTAGAGTTCTGCCCGTCTCCCTGGCTGGCTATGTTCTAAAGTTCAGCCAGCTTGTGGGGACTTCTCCAGGAGCACCTGTTATCATGGGGCCCACCCCTCCCTTTTGATTCTGACGGCCAAAAGTCACACCCAGAGAAAAAAAGCGCCCAGAAAATAACTGCACTTTAGATCAAAAGATTTTGAGGAGAAAAGAAGGAAAGTGAGGGCAACTAAGAGAGAGAGATATTGATTCTTTTCTCACAAATGAAGTCAGGATTATTCATTCTTGCCCTTTTTTTAAGGACAATTAATAGGAATTTCTAAAACTCAGAATGTTGAAATCATTAGTTGCTGATCACTTGAAGCCAGAAAGCAGCTGTTATGATTAACGGCTGAATTTTAAATATTTCGGGCGGATCAAGGAACTCTCCCACACCCCTGGCTGTCACGTGTGCCTCCCCAGGACGCTGGGGACAGTGTGATGGCATCTCCACAGGTTCCTTCCTCACTAGAATTCTGTGTAATTCAAAAAAAAAATCCTAACTAAAATTCAAATCCACTCATTCATCAGGCAGCATGAGGTAGGAGGGTAGTAGAAAGGGTGTGGATGAATTTGGTAGGAAAAAAATGAATTTTGGTCTCTGCCATTTTACGCAAACTTAGGTATATCATTCGAATACCTGATTTTCTCACTTGCAAAATGGAAGTGAAGATGGTAAAGGCTTCTTTCTCTGATATATAGAAAATTCAAAAGAAAAAAAGAGCAAAATATTCAGTGCTATTCAAATGTAAAGTATTGGAACCTGCTATGTGCAGACACACAGACACTGATGAAACCAGATGGGGAGAGGGGTATTAAGGGTGAAGAAGGCCTGACTCTGCCCCCAAGGAGATTTCAGGCTGGTAGGCACATAGAGTCATTTTACAGATAATCATGATTTCAAGGAGAAAAAGGAAATACCATAGAGGTGGGGGTGGGGGGCACTTCAGGCTTGGGGGATGGTAACGAATCTAAGAAGGCTTCAAAGAAGAAGTGATATTTGTGGAACAAGTCAGCTGAGACCTGGAGGTCATGGTTCCTGAATTTTGCTGAGTTTGGGGAGCCAGAAGGGAAACCAGTGCCACTGAGAGAAAGTGAAACCTTCCAATTCCCTTGTTGAAGCAGGAACCCAGTGCTCTTGTTAAGCTGCCTGAAAGCATGGCAAAAATAGAACAGGTCAAGCGTGTCTCCATATCAAACCATTTCCATCTCTCCAGCGTTACTAAAAATAAAAGGGCGATCATCTAGATGGGGATGATATGCCCTTGTTCATGTCTACCAGATGCTTTAAAGCCCCCCAAATCCTTGCTACACCTGAGATGAAGGAAAAGGAGACTGCCATGGTAGATGACTCTCTCTTGTCTCTCTCTCTCTCTCTTTTTTTTCTAAATTTGTCTAAAAAGAGAACAGTAAAATATAAAGAAATAATAAGAAGATGGAAACCATGGAGGATCGTGCCTGGCTCTCCTCCCTGGGAGCATGAGGAGAGTAATCCAGGATCTCCGTTCCAGTGCACCCTCTGCACCCCCGCCCCGAGTTTCATCTCCTTAAAAGGCAGTTTTGATCACATCACCATTATACTCAATGGACAGGGCTCCCTGGTGCCTATGAAATTAAGCTCACATTTTTAAAATTAAAATCCTCCATGACAGGATCCCAACTGATTTTTCCAACATTATCTTCTTTCGTTTCCTTCATTATCTCTCCCTTTTCTTCCAGCGAAGCTGGATGACATGCTCTCCCTGAATCTGCTCGGAACTTTCCTGCTCCCTTCGTGATCAGGCTCCCGTTCCCTGGTCCTTAAAGCCTCTAACCCACAACCACCTTTCAAAATTGAAGCCATTGTTCTAGGACCAATTCAAATCTCATCCTCATCCAATTAAACAATCATTTCTCTGAGCGCCTTCCATAAGCTCCTTCTGAATGCTCACTGGAGATGCAAAGATGAGTAGCACCTGCCCTGCCCTCTACTTACTACTTCAGGAAAAAAAGACAGGCATAAACAATTAACTATAATACACCGTGCTGGTACGTATAATGCATTGTGTAGACAGACTCTTTAAATATTACTTCTGCTATTGAAAAGGGATCATGGAAGCCTCAGAGAGGTAGTGGAATCGCAGCTGGGGCTATAAGGAGGACCAGTGGATTTCCAGGTAAAGATGCGAGAATGGTGCAGGCCGAGGCACAGAGGCAAGTGCAAAACATGATCAAAAACAAGGACAGCTTCAAGGTGGTTGGAACCCAGAGTGTGTGAAGCAGGAGTAGGGCATGAGTCTGGAAAGGAATTTCTGGGACCTAGTGTGTTGGGTATGCCAGGGTAGGAGTTTGGACCTTAACCCACAGGCATGGGGTCTTTTAAGGCTCATTTTAGGATCAACGTCTGATATTGTATGTTTGATGTTACCTGATAACTCCGGTAGCAGTATGGAGGGCAGCCTGAAGACAAAGACAGCAGTTAGGAAGCTATTCTTACAGTCCACAGAGGACAGGATGGGGAGTGTGTACCATGATGGAGGCGGTGTTCATAAAAAAGAAGGGATGCATATAAGGCCCCAGGTCTATCAGGACTTTCCTAACCTACCCCTTATCCTTGGGTAGATATTATTTCTCTCTGCTATTTAATTTAAAACACTACTCATATTTTTATATGCATTGGCATTTTTGACTCATATTACAGTTAGTTTTATGTTTTATCCGCCCACTACTAAATCAAAAATTCCTGAGTCAATTATGGTAGGTGCTCAAGAAATGAGTGAAGGTACTCATAAAAAAACTGTCTTCGAATTGTTCGGTTTCCAGAAATTGAATCCCATACAACATAACTCAAAGAAAGGGAGGTTTATTATTAGGATGCAAAGATAGCTCATGGAAACGGGGGCCAGGAAACAGAACCAGGCCCCGGGGAAGGAACTTCCAGGTTAGGGACAATTACGAACTAACTCTCGGTGTCTGGATCTCTCAGTTCAAATTCTCAAAAGTGAAGATCTGACTGTCTACCTCAGGTTCAGTCAGCTGTGGCCAGGGAGGGGTGGTGTCACATGATACAAGCATGGCAAAGACAGTGCACCATTTCTGCTAGGGTTGAACATTTCTTGTCTGGATAAAACATCTTTGCTAGAGAAAACAATTTCAAAATACTTCACAGACATTGGTCTCAACTTTTCACAAGTCACAATCCTGTGAGATAGGAATGGGTCTTCCCCCCACCGCGCCTTAATCTCCCTTTTACAAGCAAGTAAAGAAGCTCAGAGAAGCTATGTGATCGGCTCAGTATCACACAGGAAGTCATTTGTAGAACAAAATATCTAAATCTAGAAATACACATTTTTCAAACCCAAGACTGTTTTGACCAGATGATGTGATGTTTCAAAACATTCCTAACTCGTTCATTTATTGACAGGTATTTTCTGAGCACTTATATGGACCAAACCCTGTACTTGGGATTGGGATGAATTTTCAAAAGTGAATATTTTACTCACGTTGATCACAGAAGCAAGGTGAATCCTTCAACTTACCACTAAAGAAATGCGGCAAATGGGAAAGCGCTTTATTAAAGTACTGAAACTCGTCCCCGAAGTTTCTATAATTAGTTCAGATATTTAGTGATATTCTGAAGTTATTTTATTTGGCAATAATATTTAAGATTAATATATTCTCTCTGGTATCTATAGTAACCGGTCTTGTGGCATAGTATGAAGATTGGGGATTTATTTATATTTGGGCTTCACCCAAGAGGAAGATTTTTGTATAATTTATTGCTACATTTAGAGAGCATAAAACCTTTAGGCCACAATGTGTAGTTAATATTCAGAATTAAGTCAGTTTATTATGCATCAACTGGTAGGTCAAATTCAGCTTTGTGTGCTCTAATTTATAATACAGGTTTTTGCCTGGAGCAACATGGAAGCCCTGGAGCAGTGCGTGAATTATTACAACTAAATCGGGCACTACCTGCCAAAATATACACTATTGCTTGTATTTCTATTGCACGAAGACTATAAACATGATTTCCGAGACCTCTGTGCTGCAAGGACATCTAAATAAAATATCAGTTTCATGACCGGTGTCAGCATTTAGAAACTTCTTTCCTTTACTTGCAGCTGCTGCAAGTTTGGGTTTCTGTGGCAATTCACTTCTTAGCCACTTCCTAAATGGCAGTTTACAGGCTTTATGACCACACAGTGTAAGCATATTTCTCTCTTTTAATGGGCGCACAAACTACCCTGCAGTACACTTATGATCATTATTAAAACTGTATTTGGAAAGCACCCTTAAATATGACATTTAATAAGCCAAGATATTTTAATAAAAGATTCAGTACATACTTAAACTATATTATGAATTTCTTTTGTTGAATACCGCTTGTGTTTTTGATCACTGTTTACCCAGCTCCTTAGGTAAGATTTCTAAACTAAAACATGGATGAGCTCTTTTCGGACTGTAGGTTTCAACTGTCTTAATTCCAAGGGATACTCTATGCTCTGAACAAATGCCAGCAAATGTGGTCACCTCTTGGTGATGGATAAGTGGATTTCCTATTTTACAGATCTATAGAAATTATAGAAAACAATTTTAGTCTAAATATCTCAAAGTAGGAGAAGGTTCAGTGAACTCTGGAACACGCAATCTGTGTATACAACCATTTACATGATGTTTACAAAGAGCATACAATCAAAATTTTTATATTACTGAATTCTGACCTAGCCTATCCCAGTGAAGGTCAAAGTCCAAAATTAATGTTAGAAAAATAGTTAAAGCTCACCCAGGGCAAAATCACATAACACATCCCAGGCACTTGGGAGGCGAGGTAGGTTTCAGCAATCCCTGTCTCTTTCTTCTTCTGCCAAGGGTACATGCTATTGGCATCAGTGGGAAAAATTTAGCCAAGGAGGAAAAGACAACCAGAAACAGATTTTGCCCTAATAAAAACTGGATACTTTTTATAGTCATAGTCCAAAAGTCTTCAATAAGGGCAAAAATCCTGGGGTGGAAATGATCTTGGCATGTTCAAGGAACACCCAAACGGTCTGTATTTGTTCGGAAAAGAGTCCTGACTCAAACTTTTGGTAAACTAGCAGTTCCAGTTTGGGATACCAAATTTTAGTAACCCTTAGTAACTGACATTGTAGGAGTCTAATAAATAAACCTTAGTCCTATACAAAAACAAAAGTGAAAAAAAAATGAAACTAACAATATCTTTCTTATGGATGCAATATTTGCCCATAAGAATCAAAGAAAAGTACTGGAATTTTAAATCAAATCCTTGTCCATCAGGAAGTTGGCCATAATCAAGCTTTAAAAATCACCAGACAATACCAGGGCCTCTCTCCCTTGTTCCCAGTTAGTGTAGCCAGAGTTGCTCATAGCTAAAAGCCTAGCTCACTGATGCTGCTGAGCTAGGATATCTGGAAATGCCTAGGGGAGACCCAACCGTTGATGTGACATCAGCTGTCTCATGTGATGCAGCAGGCGGAGAGAGCTGTCCAAGCAACTGTGGTACCTGGTTCGCTTGACTGTGTGATCTTTAGGGTCTTTCCAACACTGAAATTCTGCCTAAAAGGACCGGGATGTGCCAATCCCTCAGCAAGCATGCAACCTTCTCCAATATGGCACACTGCCTCCAAAAGGGCAGTCAGCTACTTTGAAGCAGTGATTATATTTAATACGTGTTTTACATCATTTTGGCTTGAGCATGGAGCACACAGGTGTGGGAAGAGACCAACTCTGTCAGCCACAGGGGCCCAGCCCCACCCCGGAGGTGCAGTTGTCATCTGCGATGGGGGCACTGAGCACACATCTGAAGGTGAAATTTGGCTCCTGCCATGAACACATTTACTTGCTTGACTAAAGAAAACAGGTGCGTGGCCGCCTCACATAAGGGAACTCACTGCTCAACGGGACATGTGACTAGGCAAGCTGGAGCAGGTGTGCGCTTGGCAGGCAGACCCCAAAGAAGCTTCGGGAAGGCTATGGGACAATGACGGCAGTGTGCTACCTGGCTGCTCTTTTGTGTTGCCTCCCAAGCCCACAAGGCTGAGAACATGCCAAAGCCCTTACTACCACAACAGCAGGGAGAATTGCAGGCAGCAGCTGGCAGGTTTGGGATCAAAGGCAGATGGTCTTTTGGGCAAATAATCACCAACTTGGGAGTCTCCATGCTTCAGGAAGCCCCTAAGGTTCAGTGAGGCTCCATCCTTCCATCCTTCACATATTCAACAAATATTTGTTAAGCACCTGCTAGTTTCATTATTTTAAAGCAGATTTTTAAATCTTATATGTACCACTTTTCAGGTTTCCCACATTTATGAAAACATCACCATATTCTTTCCGCTTGGCCCGGGATTACAGTATTTCCTGAACTCCAAGCAGCATGTTTGTTCTCATTTTAATAGTTTTTAAATCAGAAGTATTACAGTTGTTTCTTCTTTTCCTAAAAATCTATAATGTGGTATATATTGGATATAATTCTTTGATGGTATCTTAGCAAAAAGAGCTATCATATATCAATCAATTCTCATTGACCATAATTAGCTTTTACAAACAAAAAGTTCTGAGTAAGACAATTTTTTTTTTAATGGGAGAAGGAGAACAAACTACTGACACACACAACAATGTGGATGAATCTCAAATACATGACACTGAGTGAAAGAAACCGGACACAAAAGGCTATATCCTGTATGATTCCATTTACACAATATTCTTGAAAAGATAAAACTAAAGGGATAGAGAACAGATTAGTGGTTGCCAAAGGCTGTGGGAGAAGAGGATGGTTTGACTACAAAGGAAGGTACGAGAATATCTGGAGGTGATGAAACTATTTTGTGTCATGATTGTGTGGTGGTTGCATAACTGTATAGTTTGTCGAATCTCTTAGAACTATACACCAAAAAGGGTGAATTTTTATGGGAAAAAAGGAAAACTATTTTCAAATAATTAAAGAATTATGTTGTGGGGAATGCAAAAAGAAGTTGGGGGTGCTTAATTATTATTGCAGTGCATATGAAAGACAAATTCTAAATACAAGGGGTCCACAGTGGTAGAAAGGTCTGGGCACATAATAGGGAAGGCCTAGATTTTACTCTAAATATCCTCAAATGCTGAGACAATACTTATAGTCACAGAGCTGCTAAAGCATGTTTGTAACCTCAGATACAGTCAATGAGGAGAAGAGAAGGAAACAAGGCCCCTTTTCCCTTTCTTCAGGGGAAGAAAAAGAGTCCCTAGCACAAAAGAGTTTATTTCAACTTACAAGAAGGTAAACTCCACAAAGGAAGGGAGTTTGAATTACATACAGATGAATAGCTAGTACTCTAGAAAGTGTCAGACCCATGTCAGAAATACAGTGTTGAATGAATGAGTTGAAGCTGATCTGACTAGATTTACTCAAATGATCATCCTCCATTTCCAAGTACATGGATATGTCAGATAAAATTTAAGAAAAGAATGTTGAGTACATAATGGAGCTCAAAATCAAGGTAGGTGACAAAACTAAAGAGAAAGGGGGTGACAAAACAAAGTCACTGTGGTGAGCAAAAAACAACTAAAATGAGCCACATGAAAGAAGATGGGACCCCCATCTGTGCCATATAAATGTGTGGAGTCTAAATTCATGACTTTCATATTGCATATTGTGTGACCTCCAACCTTAACAGAAATTAACATAAATATGAATTGGGACCGAGGAGCCCTGGCAAAGGCAACCACCAAGTCACCATTGGCCTATGAGACTCCCACAGAAAGCAAACCCCACAAAAGTTGACCTCATAATCCAAGATTACAGATCAAGCAAGCTAAAACAACACTATGGAAAGAGTTAGCTAATGCCTATAAATAAAAAGGCAATTTAAAATAGGCTTTAAAATAATTATGATTAGATATTCAAAGCAGAGGCAGATTCACTGTAAAGTTAATGGAGCTAATGCTTCTGGGCCTCTCACAGGCGCAGACGCTTTGCAAAGCCCTGGGAGGGACCCTGGAAATGTACTCACATGGCCTCATGTTGCTATAAAATTTACAAAAGATATTTTAACGTTAATTAGTTAAGACCACTGTCTCTTACCATTCTGCCTCATTCACACTTCTTATCTGAAGATATGACAATGGCAATGGGCATCTTTGGGGTTGGACTAGAGTTGAAAATGTATTTAGTTTGGAGTTCGTGGGACATATTTATGTGTTTCATAGTCATTTCCATGTAGTGACATGAAGGTATGGGACCAGAGATTGTATCCTACTCTAAGCTTGTCCTAGAGTACCCTGCACCACGAATATGTAGAAAAGAAAAAAAATTGAAATGTATAGAGCCAGAGGCTCATATGTAAAAAATTCTTTCAAGTCTTACAGATAATATATGAAAGAAATTAGATCGAGTTTTCCCCAAATTTGACAGAGTTTCTCAAAATGCATGATATTGCCAAAAGCTATGTGTGAAACTGAAACTAACTTTTATAAACCACAAATAATAAAAGTTAAATTCTGATCAAATATACTAGAGAAAAGACTGAGTTATCTTTCTGTTCTCCCTTGAAAACATATTATAAACTTGTTATAGGAAGAGAAAATCAAGGATAGAGCTGTATCAGGCAGTTAATTAATAAAAGTATTTTACTTTTCTGGACTTTTTGTGATATTTGTGGTACTTGGCAGCTTTTTGAAATCTATAATATTTTGTGGTTTCTTTTCTCATTCCAAACAAATATTACCTAGTATACTCAATTTTGTATTTGCAATTGTTTACTCTTTTTCTTAAAGAGGGGCCTTCCAAACGTATAAGCTTCGGGTTCCACAAATTCTTGATCTGCCCCTGGTTCAAAAGTTAACAGCAGGAACAGAAATTATATGGCAAAAATAGGGCAGTATGAAAAAGAAAAGATGTGAAAGAGAATCAAATAGAAAATCTAGAAATAAAAATATAGAGTCAGTGAAAAATATTCAGTGGAAGAATTGAACAGAAAACTAGACAGAACCACTGAGAGATTAAGTGAAATATAAAAATAGATATAAGGAAACTGTTCAGAATGCAACACAGAGAGACAGAAAACATGAAAAAGAGTTAAGACACATGAAAAGTATAGTAATTTCCAACTTACACATTATGTGTTCCAGAACATGGAAACAAAAAGGATGAAAAAGAGTAAATATTTGAAGAGATAATACTCAAGAATTTTCCAGAAATGAAGACAGGAGTCCTCATATTGTGGAAATATAAAAAATCAGGAGCAGAATAAATTAAAGCAAATGCTTATTTGCTTATAAGCAAATAAGTAAACGCTTATACACACTGTAATAAAACAGTACATTATAAACAAAAAGACAACTTTAAAAGCATGAGAGACAAAAAGAGAAGTTAACAAGCAATAACAATTAGGCTGACTGAAGACTTCTACCAACAACAGTAGATGCTGGAAGACAATGGAATATGCTATCCAGTTAAACCACCCACCATTCAAGAATGAATGCTAGGGCCCTAATGAAATTTAAAAGCTTCAGCACAGCAAAGGAAACTATAAAAAAGACGAAAAGACAACCCTAAGAATGGGAGAAAATATTTGCAAACAAATCAATGGACAAAGGATTAACCTCTAAAATATATAAACAGCTCCTGCAGCTCAGTATTAAAAAAACAAACAACCCAATCGAAAAAATGAGCAGAAGACCTAGATAGACACTTCTCCAAAGAAGACATACAGATGGCCAAGAGGCACATGAAAAGCTGCTCAACATCACTAATCGTTAGAGAAATGCAAATCAAAACTACAATGAGGTATCACCTCACACCAGTTAGAATGAGCATCGTCAGAAAATCTACAAACAATAAACGCTGGAGATGGTGTGGAGAAAAGGGAACCCTCCTGCACTGTTGGTGGGAATGTAAATTGATACAGCCACTATGGAGAACAGTTGGAGGTTCCTTAAAGAACTAAAAATAGAATTACCATATGATCCAGCTATCCTACTACTGGGCATATACCCAGAGAAAACCATAATTCAAAAAGACACATGCACCCCAATGTTCATCGCAGCATTATTTACAACAGCCAGGTCATGGAAGCAACCTAAATGCCCATCGACAGATGAATAGATAAAGAAGATGTGGTGCATATACACAATGGAATATTACTCAGCCATAAAAAGGAACAAAATTGGGTCAATTGTAGAGACGTGGATGGACCTGTCATACAGAGTGGAGTAAGTCAGAAAGAGAAAAACAAATATTGTATATTAACGCATATATGTGGAATCTAGAAAAATGGTACAGATGAACCAGTTTGCAAGGCAGAAATAGAGACACAGATGTAAATAACAAACATATGGACACCAAGGGGAGAAAGTGGGGGTGGTGGGGGTGGTGGTGGTGGTGGGATGAATTGGGAGATTGGGATTGACAAATATACACTAATATGTATAAAATAGATAACTAATAACCTGTGGTATAAAAATAAATAAATTGAATTAAATTTTAAAAAAAAGAATGAATGCTACACAATGGCATTTGTAGACAAAGAATAAGAGAGTTTACCATACATAGATCTTTTTTTGAGATACCTACCAAGTGTACACTTAAGGAAGAAAGGGAACCTAAAATGAAAAACAGGACTTCAAAAAGTAATGATAAGCAAAGACACTGGCAAACTTGTGGATAATTCTAAATAAGGTTTGACTGCTTATCATAGAAATAATAATAAGAGAGAGAAGAAATCAAGGAAAATAAACACTGGATAAAAATAAAATGGAAGGTATGAGTGGAACCATACAGATACTAAAAGAAGATACAGGTGAAATTCTCTTTTACATCAGTATAGGGAAAGGCCTTCTAACTGTGACCCAAAATCCAAAGGTAACAAGAGAAAATGCTGATAAATGTTTCCATAAATAAACATTTATTTTTAAAATATTTTAAGTTATTGATTAAAAAAAACATAAGCAAAGACAACTGACAAACTGGGAAGAAATACTTGCAGAAGATAACACAAAGGGTTAACATTACTAACATATAAACAACTCATAAAAATTGAGGGATAAAATAAAGTACCAAAACCTGAATAAAAAAACGGAAAGAAGACATGAGCAGATAATTTACCAAAAGAATGATATAAATACAGCACCAAACATAAAAAAGATATTAAATTCACTCATAACTTGATAAATGCAAATTAAAATGAGATCCCTTTTCTTATCAGATTAGTGAAATTTTCTAAAACTACACATTGTATTGAAAAATCTGTGGTGGAAGAGGAAGTAATAGCTCTCAAATAAAGTTGTGAAAATGGAAATTACTACAACTCTCTATGAGCTGTCAATATCTAACAAATTATATATGCATTTGCCTTTTGATGGAGCATTTCCACTTTTAGGAATTTACCCTGAAGATACACCTCCAACAATACAAAAATACATATGCATGAGGTTGTTCATGGCAGCACTGCTTGTCATTGCAAAATATTGGAAACAGTCTAAATACCCACACATAGGAGAGTAGTTGAACTATGGTACATCCACACAATGGAATACTGCACAACTATAAGCTAGAAAGAGGAAGATTCTATGAACTGATATGAAATGATTTTCTAACTTTGTCCACTAAAAGGACCTAAAAGCAATGACACCACAGTAGCAAAGAGCACACCTAACAACCAGATTTTGGTTTCAGAATCTGATTTCCAACAAAAGGAACCAGAACTCCCTGGAGAAATGGCAGATTTCAGGGCTAGGGCAGGGACGGCATAAAGTGAGCCTAGAATATCTTATGGTGACAAAAGTAAACAAGTGCTCAAAAAATGATGGGGGCATGTCAAAAAGCACAGAAGTCAACTTGAGGAAACTCCCAATGGCAAACCTGAGACGTTTTGAGCAATAACATAAATGATGATAGTAAAAGATTATGACCCATAAGAATAAAAGTGAGTATACAGTGATAGGAATAAAATTATTAAATAAATACAGAAAAGGGACAGCTCTTCCTTATAGTATATTTCAATTAATAAATGTAAAATAAATGATGAACTAGAAAAATCACCATTTGCCAACACTGTTTAATAGTAAGGGTGGTAGGCAAGAATCATCAATGGATGTTAAAATTAACGAGTAATTTTATGATGAGAATCGGGATAGCTGCATGTCACAAAATACCCCCTTACAAGATATTTCTCAATTGCAAAAGGAAATATGGTAACTTTACAGTGGAAAAACCTGACAGACATCCCCATAACCAAGTGATCAAAGTTAACATCACCAGCAACAAAACAAATTGGTATCACACAGTACTAAAGAAAGCACAACATCGTGTTTGTGGTATTCTTGCCAAAAATAAATAACCTGAACTTAATTATGAAGAAACGTCAGACGAACCCAAAGTGAAGATCATTCTGCAAAATGTATTTGGCCAGTACTCTGCAAAATGTAAAGGTCATGAAAGATAAAGAAAACTGAGGAACTATCCCAGATTGGAGGAGATAAAGAAGCTATGACAACTAAATGCAGTGAGTGATACTGGACTGAATCCTGGATTGGATCCCGGTCCTGGAAAAGTATAATTTGGGAACAACTGAAAAAATGTGAATACAGTTTACAGATCAATGATTAGTATTGTACCAATGTTAATTTTCTAGTTTTGATAATATTACTGTGATTGTTTGAGGATGAAGAAGAAGGATATGCTGGAATTATTCGTACTATTTTTGCAACTTTCTGTAAGTCTGATATTATTACAAAATGAAAATTAAGAAATAGATATATATTTAAAAGATTGCATATAAAAATTGTAGGAGTACCATTAAAAAATGAAGAAAAAACAAAATTTAAGCACTCCAACAGAAAACAAGAAAGGGGGGAAATAGAAGCAAAGAAATAGCTCGTTAAATACAAAACAAAATAAGATGGTAGAAATAAGACCAAAGATATCAGTAAACACAACAAATAAAATTAAATTCACTAAGTTAAACAAAACAGAGACACCTAAATGAATTTTAACCCAGAAATACTCTGTTTTAAAAAATACACATTTAAAAAAAATTTTTTGGCCTCATTGTGGGATCTTAGTTCCCCAACCAAGGACTGAACCCACGCTCCCTGCAGCCGAAGTGTGGAGTCTTAACCACTGGACTGCTAGGGAAGTCCCTAAAGAATACACATTCAAAGCAAGGTTGAACACAGAAGTTGAATGTAAAGGAACTGATAAATTTTGAACAAAAAAGGAATTTAAAATTGTATATAGTAGGAGTATATTAGCAAAATGGGTAATAGAATTTATGGGAAAAAGCATAAAAATAAGAGTATATTTTAGGATAATTGACCCTAGCTGCTATGACTGACCAACTCCTAAAATCCCAATGGCTTAATATATAAAGTCTGACATCAGTGAAGAGTCCTGCCTTCATACTGTAGCTATGATCATCTGGAACATATGGCCTCCAAGATGATCTCCAAAACTAGTCAGATGGCCCCAAGCTAACAGCAAGGATGCAGAGCACAAGCTACACCTGCCACAAAGAGGGAAAACTATAATAATAAAAGGGAAAACCCACCAATGAGATGTAACAATCATGAATTTGTGCGTGCCCAATGGTCTCTTCTCACGTAAAGCAAAAAGTGACAGAGTTACACTGATAAGTTGAAAATCAACAGCAAGTGGGAATTTTCTTCACATATCAGTTAGTAAGAGATCAAGCAAACCAAAAATTAGCAAATAGATAGATTTGAACAGCCCTAATGCCAATCCGGATTTAATTATACAGAGCCCTGCAACCCAAGTGGAGAATGCACATTCTTTTCACTTACATGGAACATCATAAGTTGATCACCCACTAGGTCAGACAGGTTGTTTCCAGACATCCTATGGAGTCTATGTCATTAAGCATTCACAATATGACTTGAAAGTAATTATAACAAAAATAAAGCAGATAAAGATAAAAGGCATAAATTTAGAAAGTGAAATCATACTTCTAGGTAACCAATGAGTTAAAGAAAAAATTATAGAATGGAGGTTATAAAATATTTGGAACTGAATGACAAGGAAAGCACTATATATCAAATTTATGCTAGTCGATGACAGGAGAGAATTACAAAAAATTTATAGTCTTAAATTCATGTATTAAATATTGAAAATAAATGAGTTAAACATTCAAGAAGTAGGAAAAGGAAAAACAGATTAAAATCAAAGAAAGTAAAAGATAATAAATTTAAAAGATAGGAATAAAAATTCATAGAAAAAATATATTAACAATCTATAAAACTAAAAGCTGGTTTTTGAAAGACAAGTGAGGGGGAGAAAACCCTCAAGCAAGGCCACCCAATGAAAAAAGAAAGAAAAAGTGATAAACTGTACCTACATAAGAGTATACTATGAAAGAATTAAATTCTTATAAATTCAAAAAATTAGATGACATAGGAAATTATAGATAGATAATAGAGAAATATAGATATAGATACGGTTATACAAACAGATTTGTGTGTTTTCACACACATACACACACACACACACACACACACCCATACACACACACACACACACACACACACACACACACACAAGAAAAAATGAGAATAACTGAATAAACCAATAACCATTAAATAAACTGAACTGCAACTCAGTAACTGGTTTCCACATGACAAAAGGTAAATGGAATCCTTGGATCACACTCTACACAAAAATAAACCCCAGATAAATTAAATGCCTATATGTAAAAAAACCTCCAAACTTTATAATTATTATATAATAAAATACAGACTATATTTTGAAATAATAGGTAAAGCTAACTATATGGATCTGAATGCAGGCCACGTAAAGAATTCTGAAAATCATTAAGAAGAAGACAAATATACCACTAGCAAAATGGTCAAATATATGAGCAAGCAGTTCACCATAGGGGGAAACGTAATGTCCCTAATAATAAGTTACTTGCACATTTAAAACTACAAGATATGATCAGACAACTTAAATAATACCAAATGTTGGAGGAATGTGGGGAAACAGTAACTACAATACAACGCTGGCAGAAGTATAAATTGATGTAATTACTTCAGAGAGCAATTTAGCAATTGCCTATCTAGTTCAATAATTCCATTCCTAGTCAGACATCTTCCAATATTACCATACCTCCATTCTCCTTAAAAAGAAAACTAATCTAAATAGTTTACATATTTTATTAAACCCTCAAAAAAAATCCTCACATGTAATCCTCATATATCTAAACACTTTCAAGTAACTGGGGTAAAAAATGAAAAATTACGCTGTTCATTTTATACAATAACTTGATACACAAACCAGAAATCCTCACACATTTTTACAAGGAGAATGGCATAAAAAAGCTCACCGCAATATTACTTGAAATAGCCAATATCCACAAAAAAGAAACATCCATCAGTAGGGAAATGGACACATTATAAAACACTCATAGAATGAACTACTATATCGCTGTTAAAATGAATGGGCTGAGCTATTTGTATCAACACAGATAGATTGTGATAACACAAAAATGAGTGAAAACAGCAAGCTAAGAACCTTAAGGTTGGTATGATGTCATTTGTGTTATACAGAAGTAAACAGATAAATAGACATCACACCAAATTCCTGTGAGTGGAGAGGAAGGGAAGAGAATGGAAGTAAGAAGGGGTACAAGGAGACTTCAACTTGACTGGAGAAAAAAAAGAGTCAAAGACCGAAACAAAATCAAGTTGCCTCCAACTCCTTCTGCCCAGGCCAGTGCCCCATACAGGGTCTACCCAGTGAAGGGACAGTGCTTTATTTCATCAAATTTGAATCGTCTGCACCTGTTACATCATCAGTACAGTAGCCAGCATCCCATGGGTCACTTTGTTGCAGACAGAAATTTCCCAACCTTCTCCCCTTCTAAGGATCAAAACACTATAAGCTGGCTTCCCTGACTTCTGGCACTTGTAAGAATTCTTTCTATTATTGTCTGGGACCCTGACACACAAACATCTCTAGTCTTCCCTTTTCTTTTCAGGCTCTGCTTGCTTCTTTGAAGACCTCACCACATACAAAAGTTAGTGTGCTCTGTTTTGGTGTTCAGGGCTCTGGAAAACTCCCTCTGGGCAATATAGCATAGTAATTAGAGTACTGTCTCTGGAGTCCAGTCTTTGGGATTCTTATTCTGTCTGTGTGACCCTGGACGAGGCACCTGGCCTCTCTGTGCCTCAATTTCAGGCTTCATAAAATAGAAATGAAATAGGAGCTACTGGGAAGTTTCTTGGGAGGTTTATGTAATAACAGTTCACCTTTGTTGCATGCTTACTCTGTGTCAGTCACTAGGCTAAGTGCTTGACCTGTCTTAACTAAGCTAATCCTTTTAATCACCCTACGAGATAGACATTTTTCTATCTCCATTCTACAGTTAAGGACATAGAAACACAAATAGGTTATTCATCTAAACTTACACAGTTAGCAAACAGCTTGCCCCTCCTTGTGGGGTCTTCAACCCCTGTACTACACTGCCTTCTGGTATAAGGAGGATAAAGAGGTTCTTGGGTAGCACTTCATAGGGTGCTTAGACCCAGAAAACACTCAATACATGTTAGTTGCTGTAACTGACATTCATACCCAAACTATTCAGCAAACACACACTTCACAGAAGCTGCCAGGCCTTGTCCACCAAGTGAACCACTGAGCATAGGACTCACTCCTGGGAGCAAACCTGTGAGGTCCCGTCCTGCTTCTGAAGGTGAGTGTCAGAGACAGCAGAGAGCCGCCGCTCTTTTGACCACGCGGCTCTGCGTCTGCCAACCCATCCCTTGAGAAGCATGGCCATGAGCATCACAGCCCAGCAAGGAGCATCTGTTTAAATTACTTGTTCCTTGCACTTCAGTTTTCTAAGGCTTATAATAATGCAAACTCTTCAAGAATAGGGACTTCGGTGTCACCTCTCCCATCCAGTTCAAACGTTATACTCTTGTTGAACGATGTGTTTATTGTGCGTTAAATAAATAAGTCTTTGGCTTATTTAGAGACAAATTGTTTCAACCTAAAAGACGGAGAATCTCTGAGATTAGTCAGACTTCTGAAATGCTGTCAGCTGAGATGCTGCTTTGGTGTCTACGGGACCTGAGGAATGAATCAACAAGAAATTCCTCCTTAACCTAAACAGCCAAAGAAAAGGGAATGCTTATGTCAGTTAGGGTTCGTACATACACAGGAATATTGTGAAGCCAATAAAAATCACAGTTATAAGGGTTTTTAATGATATGGGAAAAGGCTTGTGATAGAATGTTCAGTGGAAAAGTAGGATATGTAACTGCATATAAATTGCAATCTCAGCTATATATAAGCACGGAAGAAAGATTGAAAAAATGTAGTAAATGTTAACAGTGTTTATCTCTGAATGGTGAGATGCTGGCTAATTTGTAGCTCTTTCTTTAGACTTCTTGGTGTGTTTACAGTTTCTACAAAGCACCTATTACTTTGTGTCAGAAAGAATGTTATCTTTTTAAAATTTTCTTGAAACATTCCTACCAAATGCAGCTTGCTACAAAAACCAGCACCACATTCATGTTCATCTGCCAAAGGCAGCAAAGAAAGAAAATACGTGGAGTCAGAGAGCTCTTTCTGGGCTCGCACCTTCCAGACACCAGCTAGGGAAGCTTGGGTGAGTCACCGTAAGCTCTTCAGTTTCTTCTTTGGACAAATGAAAGCAACAGCCCCACCTCACCCAGATACTGTCAGCACTACGCGATGGAACAGCAATGAAAGGGCTTTGTAAACCCAAGTACTGTCCAATCTTCAGCTGGTTTTATCTGCTCTACCACGATGGCACAGGTATTGAGTACTGCCCTCTGCTCTCAGATGCACTCACACACACCCTTTCTACCTCAGTACGCTTATGCAAAAGAGAACCCTAAGTACAACTGCCTTTCACTAACTCCCATGCCAGGCCACATTCCGCCACTGGGACCCTGCCACCTCTCCACCAGCACTCCATTACCTTTCCAGTGGCCTGCTGCAGCCAAGGGGGCTCACAGCCACACCTGCCTACCTAAAGGGGGTTAGTGTTTGAGCAGGAAAAGAGGCGACATCATCCTGGGTGCTTCCTATGAAGTGGGTACCAGGTAAGGGCAGCATAGGGCAGGTGCAAGAAGAAAAGCCAAAACAGAAAAAGGAGCACCAAAATACAGAAGGGAGAGGGCAGCATTTCAAGAACTGTGGCTTTAATGGCTCCGGTCTCCCCACAGGGACCAGCCAGAGCTGGACATGGAGAAAGCTTTATGGCATCTGGTTGACTTTCCAAAATCAGCCCTGTTGGTTAGCATCCAATTCACTAACCGGAGTCATCCTTAATGGACTCTTAACATTTCACAGCCCTTATAGGTTGCAAAATATTTTGACATACATTTTCTCTCTTGATCTTCACAACACGTCTGTGAGGAAAATACCATCACCTCCATCATAAAGATAGATAAGAAAATGAGATCTTGGATAATTTAACTGCATCATTCAAGGCCACATATTTTACTCTAAATAATCCAGTTGGATCTCAGTTAATCAAACTGTGTCTGGTGCCAGGTCCTTTAGTGGTTTGGTTATATGACTGAGTAATATTCCATTGTATATATGTGCCACATCTTCTTTATCCATTCATCTGTTGATGGACACTTAGGTTGCTTCCATGTCCTGGCTATTGTAAATAGTGCTGCAATGAACATTGTGGTACATGACTCTTTTTGAATTATAGTTTTCTCTGGGTATATGCCCAGTAGTGGGATTGCTGGGTCATATGGTAATTCTATTTTTAGTTTTGCTAAAGAACGCCCATACTGCTCTCCGTAGTGGCTGTATCAATTTACATTCCCACCAGTAGTGCAAGAGGGTTGCCTTTTCTCCACACCCTCTCCAGCATTTATTGTTTGTACACTTTTTGATGATGGCCATTCTGACCAGTGTGAGGTGATACCTCATTCTGGTTTTGATTTGCATTTCTCTAATGATTAGTGATGTTGAGCATCCTCTCATGTGTTTGATGGCAATCTGTATATCTTCTCTGGAGAAATGTCTATTTAGATCTTCTGCCCATTTTTGGATTGTGCTGTTTTCTTTCGATATTGAGCTGCATGAGCTGCTTGCATATTCTGGAGATTAATCCCTTGTCAGTTGCTTCATTTGCAAATATTTTCTCCCGTTCTGAGGGGTGTCTTTTCATCTTGTTTAAGGTTTCCTTTGCTGTGAAAAAGCTTTTAAATTTCATTAGGCTCTGTTTCTTTATTTTTGTTTTTATTTCCGTTTCTCTAGGAGGTGGGTGAAAAAGGATCTTGCTGTGATTTATGTCAGAGAGTGTTCTGCCTATGTTTTCCTCTAAGAGTTTTATAGTGTCTGGCCTTGCATTTAGGTCTTTAATCCACTTTGAGCTTATTTTTGTGGATGGTGTTAGGGAGTGTTCTAATTTCACTCTTTTACATGTAGCTGTCCAGTTTCCCCAGCACCACTTTTTGAAGAGGCTGCCTTTTCTCCATTGTATATTCTTGCCTCCTATGTCAAAGATAAGGTAACCATAGGTGCATGGGTTTATCTCTGGGCTTTCTATCCTGTTCCACTGATCTATATTTCTGTTTTTGTGCCAGTACCATACTGTCTTGATTACTGCAGTTTTGTAGTATAGTCTGAAGTCCAGGAGCCTGATTCCTCCAGCTCCGTTTTTCTTTCTCAAGACTGCTTTGGCTATTTGTGTTTCCATACAAATTGTGAAATTTTTTGTCCTAGTTCTGTGAAAAATGCCATTGGCAGTTTGATAGTGATTGCATTGGATCTGTAGATTGCTTTAGGTAGTACAGTCATTTTCACAAGCCTTGATTCTTCCAATCCAAGAACATGGTATATCTCTCCATCTGTTTGTATCATCTTTAATTTCTTTCATCAGTGTCTTACAGTTTTCTGCATACAGGTCTTCTGTCTCCTTAGGTAGGTTTATTCCTAGGTATTTTATTCCTTTTGTTGCAATGGTAAGTGGGAGTGTTTCCATACTTTCTCTTTCAGATTTTTCAACATTAGTGTATAGGAATGCAAGAGATTTCTGTGCATTAATTTTGTATCCTGCTACTTTACCAAATTCAATGATTAGCTCTAGTAGTTTTCTGGTATCATCTTTAGGATTCTCTATGTATATTATCATGTCATCTACAGTGACAGTTTTACTTCCTTTCTGATTTGGATTCCTTTTGTTTCTTTTTCTTCTCTGATTGCTGTGGCTAAAACTTCCAAAACTATGTTGAATAATAGTGGTAAGAGTGGGCAACCTTGTCTTGTTCTTCATCTTAGTAGAAATGGTTTCAGTTTTTCACCATTGAGAATGATGTTGGCTGTGCGTTTGTCACATATGGCCTTTATGATGTTGAGGTAAGTTCTCTCTATGTCTACTTTCTGGAGGGTTTTTATCATAAATGGGTGTTGAATTTTGTCAAAAACTTTTTCTGCATCTATTGAGATTATCATATGGTTTTACTCCTTCAATTTGTTAATATGGTGTATCACATTGATTGATTTGCGTATATTGAAGAAACCTTGCATTCCTGGGAAAAACTCCACTTGATCATGTTGTATGATCCTTTTAATGGCCTGTTGGATTTTCTTTGCTAGTATTCTGTTGAGGATTTTTGCATCTATATTCATCAGTGATATTGGCCTGTAGTTTTCTTTCGTGACACCTTTGTCTGGTTTTGGTATCAGGGTGATGGTGACCTCATAGAATGAGTTTGGGAGTGTTCCTCCCTCTGCTATATTTTGGAAGAATTTGAGAAGGATAGGTGTTAGCTCTTCTCTAAACGTTTGATAGAATTCACCTGTGAAGTCATCTGGTCCTGGGCTTTTGTTTGTTGCAAGGTTTTTAATCACAGCTTCAATTTCAGTGCTTGTGACTGATCTGTTTATATTTTCTATTTCTTCCTGGTTCAGTCTAGGGAGGTTGTGCTTTTCTAAGAATTTGTCCATTTCTTCCAGATTGTCCATTTTATTGGCATAGAGTTGCTTGTAGTAATCTCTCATGATCTTTTGTATTTCTGCAGTGTCAGTTGTTACTTCTCCTTTTTCATTTCTAATTCTATTGATTTGAGTTTCTCCCCTTTTTTTCTTGATGAGTCTGGCTAATGGCTTATCCGTTTTGTTTATCCTCTCAAAGAACCAGCTGTTAGTTTTATTGATCTTTGCTATCATTTCATTTCTTTTTCATTTATTTCTGATGTGATCTTTATGATTCCTTTCCTTCTGTTAACTTTGGGGTGTTTTTTGTTCTTTTTTATCTAGTTGCTTTAGGTGTAAGGTTAGGTTGTTTATGTGAGATTTTTCTTGTTTCTTGAGGTAGGATTGTACTGCTATAAACTTCCCTCTTAGAACTCCTTTGCTGCATCCCATAGGTTTTGGATCATCATGTTTTTATTGTCATTTGTTTCTAGGTATTTTTTGATTTCCTCTTTGATTTCTTCAGTGATCTCTTGGTTATTTAGTGGTGTATTGTTTAACCTCCATGTGTTTGTATTTTTTATAGTTTTCTTCCTGTAACTGATATCTAGTCTTATAGCATTATGGTCAGAAGTCTCTGAGACTGTCCTCAATTCTTTTCATTCTTTTTCCTTTATTCTACTCTGTGGTAGTTATTTCCACTATTTTATCTTCCAGGTCACTTATCCGTTCTTCTGCCTCAGTTATTCTGCTATTGATTTTGTCTAGAGAAGTTTTAATTTCATTTATTGTGTTGTTCATCATTGTTTGTTTGCTCTTTAGTTCTTCTAGGTCCTTGTTAAACATTTCTTGTATTGTCTCCATTCTATTTCCGAGATTTTGGATCATCTCTACTATCATTATTCTGAATTCTTTTTCAGGTAGACTGCCTGTTTCCTCTTCATTTGTTTGGTCTGGTGGGTTTTTACCTTGCTCCTTCATCTGCTGTGTATTTCTCTGTCTTCCCATTTTGCTTAGTTTACTGTGTTTGGGGTCTCCTTTTCACAGGCTGTAGGTTCATAGTTCCCATTGTTTTTGGTGTCTGCCCCTAGTGGGTAAGGTTGGTTCAGTGGGTTATGTAGGCCTCCTGGTATAGGTGACTGGTGCCTGTGTTCTGGTGGATGAGGCTGGATCTTGTCTTTCTGGTGGGCAGGACCGCGTCCGGTGGTGGGTTTTGGGGTGTCTGTGAACTTAGTATGATTTTAGGCAGCCTCTCTGCTAATGGGTGGGGTTGTGTTCCTGTCTTACTAGTTGTTTGGCATGGGGTGTCCAGCACTGGAGCTTGCTGGTCATTGAGCTGAGCTGGATCTTAGTGTTGAGACGGAGATCTCTGGGAGAGTTCCCACTGATTGATATTACGAGGGGCTGAGAGGTCTCTGGTGGACCAAGGTCCTGAACTCAGCTCTCGCACCTCAGAGGCTTAGGCCTGACACCCGGCCGGAACACCAAGACCCTGTCAGCCACACGGCTCTTGGGCCTGCTTCATGCACTTCCCATCACTCTGCCAGCTCCTGCCTCCGCGCCTCCCTCTGTCTCGGTTTGATCTTTACTTCCCATGCTGGGTGGGGGGCGGAGGGTAGTGCAGAGGATGCCGGCAGACAGCTGCCCCACTGTGTCCTCATCTGCACCCCATTCCAGGCTTTCCGGGTCCCTCCTAGTCACAGGGCAGGGTCCACAAAGAGAGCTTGACTTCTGGACAGACCCATAGACCTGGCGAGGAGCAGTCCTCTAGTTTTTTACAACTGACCAATGTCTTGTTAGATTATTGTTGGCTGACATTGTTCCACCCATGCTTTCCAGACCCAGCTCCTGTTTTTATTTTTGGTTTTGTTTTTTAATTTTAACAGTAGGACTTAGATAACTCTTTGGGGTTATTCATTCACTTACACATTTATTAAGAGCCTAAAATGCATCAAACACTGTTCCTTGCAATAGGGAGTTGGAGGAACAGGATGAATCAGGTCCCTTATCTTTTTCATCCTCATTTTTGCAGGAAAAATGCATGTGTCACATCTCTCTCATCTCTAACCCTACATTATCTCCCTCCTGGACTGTTTCAGTAGCCTCCTAGCTGGTCTCTGGCCTACAGCCCCGCTCCTGTCTCTTTTATAGTGGCTCAGGGCCACACCTCTCTTCTGCTACAACTCTCACTTGTTATGCATGGCTGCAAGAAAAGAACAAGACTTTAAGATGGGCTGCAGGGACCCTCTGGGCCAATTTCCTTCCTTTGTCCCCATATCTTGTCATTCCCCCTGTACTTGAGTCTTGCTCTGGTGAGAAGCCACTCAGATCCCCAACCCACTTGCCTTTGCTCATTCCTAGCTTTGCCATACAGCACTCTTTGCCAGGCATGCCCCTTCCTTATTCTTGCCTAGCCCATTTCCATTCAGCCTTTATTAAAAAACAAAAACAAAAACCCCCCAAAACTCAGATACTTCCTTTTCTTAGAATGCTTTTCTGATCATCTTCCTTGCCTTCTGGAAGCTTCATCTTCTCACATGGAGTTAATCCCTGATCACACTGCATTGTCAGCTTTCTATACCTGTCTCTCCTTCTAGACTGTGATCCCCAGAGAGCAGAGGGGGTTATAGTCACATCTTAGCACCTAGCTCACAGCTGGCCTGAAACATAGTAGAGTCTCAATAAATAGCTTTTAATTGAATTAACTGAATTGAGAAAACAAACAGTGTTCTGAACCATATACTTACTCCCCACCTAAGAAAAATCTACTGTTGTCTTCTCATATCTTATAGCCTGTAGAGGGTAGGGTGGAGGACGGATCATGTGATTCCATATATTATCTGTTTTAATGTGTTAATCTTAGAACCATTCATTATGTCCACGTTTATTACGTATCTGTTGAAAGATGAATGTTCTGTTGGGTTTTGTGTGCAAGGACTAAAAAACAGTTTTTGAGCATCTACGATGGGCTCTGCCCTACAGGGCATACAGTAGTATTAGATATCTCTCTACCTGCAAGGAGACATGGTCATTTTTTTTTTTTAATAAATTTATTTATTTATTTATTGGCTGTGTTGGGTTTTCATTGCTGTGCACGGGCTTTCTCTAGTTGCGGTGAGCAGGGGCTATTCTTTGTTGCAGTGCATGGGCTTCTCGTTGCAGTGGCTTCTCTTTGTTGCAGAGCACCGGCTCTAGGCACACAGGCTCAGTAGTTGTGGCTCGCGGGCTTAGTTGCTCCACGGCATGTGGGATCTTCCCGGACCAGGGCTCGAACCCAAATCCCTTGCATGGCAGGCAGATTCTTAACCACTGCGCCACCAGGGAAGTCCCAACAAGGTCGTTCTTAAGGATAGGATCTGAGCACTTGGGTGGGAGGATGCTGTTTACCTCGGAGTCCAAACTTGGGGAAGAATCAACAGTAGAGGGGACCCATCAGAGCAAAGAGGACAAACGAGCTGTCTAGGTGAGAGGAAACAGAGCCAAGAGCAAAAGCTCAGGTCTTAAGTCCTGAGCTCCCTGAGATCTAAGCAGATGAGAAAGAGCAGCCATCTATAATGTGAAGTGCAGCAGGAAGGTCAAGGACGAAGAAGACATTCACACTGGATGATAAGACAGGCTCCCTAAGGGCACTCTGCTTGAACTGTAACTACTGGGAGTCTGGGGCCATTTCTGCAGCTCCTTTTATAGCTCAGTAAGTGTTTTTCCATTATTGTGTTTTCACTGACTAATTGACAACAAGGCTTAAACGGGCTCCGTGAGGTCCTTAAGCCAGAGTAGATCCATTTCTCTCTCTCTCAAGATGGGAACAGGAGGAGGAGGGGTAATTCCCCACTGCTGGGCTCCAAAGTCAGCTCCCTGCACCTTACCAAGCACCACCACATCAGTATTCCAACCCCAGAGTCCCTCCAAATACCCATGTAAACATTCATTTACATTTAGATTGTGCTGTCCCTGGATTCAGACTCTTTCCCTGAAAACCCTAACAATCCAATTATCAAGAAAACCAACATGTCATTTCTAAGCCTTTTGGGTGGAGTCCTTCTCCTACCCCAGGAAACTCCTCTGTTGAGCATGAAGCAGCTCCAGGTGTCCCTGTCTAGAGGGGTTTGGTCAGCATCCCAGCACACTTGAAAAATACATGTGCTCTTCAGTAGGGAAAGATGAAGGCTGAGGAAGCATGGGATCAAACTGTTCCCTTCATTTTAATGGGTAGAAAGGGAGGGCTTGTTAGGAAAACTTTAGAGAGGAAAGGCTTGGAAAAACCACTTGGGATGGTAGAAAGAGCTCTGCTCTGGAATTACAGAGAGTTCACTTCAATTCCCAGTCCCGTGGCTTCTTAGCTTTTTGAGCTTCAATTTATCTATACATCTCTACACAGTAAGGTCAAAGAGTTTCAGGTAACTGGGTTATTATGTACCTTAAAAAGATGTCTTGATATTTAATGGAGCAATGTATATAAATATCCCTGGTACAAAGTGGACATTCAGTAAATGTTATGCCCTTCTTTATGAAGAATGGGGATGGCAACTGGGGGAAAACACAGAGATCAACATATTCCTGGGAAGTGGGAACCTACGAGTCAAACCATAGAGGACTGGGCAGTGAAGGAATTCACTTGCAAGTTCAGTGTCTTGAGAATTACTTGCTCTAGTGAAAATAGTGGTTCTTTCATCAAATCTTGGACTAGGAGATCCAGGGCTGAATTCAAGGACAAGTAAAAGTGAGACAGGAAGGAAGGGGGCAGGGCACAACCATTAAAAAAATGACACAACCATTAAGAAGAACAGGATAGGGGCTTCCCTGGTGGCGCAGTGGTTGAGAGTCCGCCTGCCGATGCAGGGGACACGGGTTCGTGCCCCGGTCCGGGAAGATGCCACAGGCTGCGGAGCGGCCGGGCCCGTGAGCCACGGCCGCTGAGCCTGCGCGTCTGGAGCCTGTGCTCTGCAATGGAAGAGGCCACAACACTGAGAGGCCCGCGTACCGCAAAAAAAAAAAAAGAATAGGATATCATAAAAACTGGTTAGAACCTACCAGGCCCAAGATGGCAGAAGATTCGACTTCCAACAGATCCCGAGCCTAATTATATGCTCACTGTAATACATTAGCTATATGACACACCCACATGTGCCATGACAGTTCTGAGGCCAAACATAAAAGGTCGAAAAGTGGATGGTGGGACTTCTCTGGTGGTCCAGCAGTAAAAAATCCGCCTTGCAATGCAGAGGACTCAGGTTCAATCCCTGATCAGGGAACTAAGATCCCACATGCTTAAAAAAAGGGCTTCCCTGGTGGCGCAATGGTTAGGAATCTGCCTGCCAACGCAGGGGACGTGGGTTCCAGCCCTGGTCCGGGAAGATCCCACATGCCGCGGTGCAACTAAGCCCGTGCACCACAACTACCGAGCCTGTGCTCGAGCCTGTGAGCCACAACTACTGAGCCCACGTGCCACAACTACTGAAGCCCGCACACCTAGAGCCTGTGCTCCTCTACAAGAGAAGCCACCGCAATGAGAAGCTTGCGCACCTCAACAAAGAGTAGCCCCCACTCACCGCAACTAGAGAAAGCCCATGCGCAGCAACAAAGACCCAACACAGCTAAAAATAAATTAAAAAATAGAATATTCCTCCCACTCGTTACCCTGTGAAATTACCCAGCCCATAAAATCTAACCACCCCCACAGCCCAGAGCCGCTGTCACTTTCCAAGATGACCCCAGGCCCTGGGGCTGCTTCTCCTGCCTTCTGAGACAGCCCACATTCTGTCTATGGAATGTGTAGCTCTCTAAATAAACCTGACTTCACTTTACAGTGAAGATGGCCTGCTCTTCAGTTCTTTCCTGCACAAAGTCAAGGACCCTCACTTGGCGGCCGGTCCCAACGACTACACCCGAGTCCTGGGACGTGACCATCCTCTCGTGCCCCATATTTTTCCTACAACGAAAGGAAAGGAAGTACTTCTTCACCCAGCAGGCAATCAACGTGGGGAATGCGTCATGCCTGGGGATGCACCAAAGCTATTCCCTCTGAGGTATCAGTGAGGTTTCCCCTCCCTACTTGTTAGAAATCCAAGCCAAGTCAGGAGAAGAAAAGGAAGGAAATAAAGAACAGAGTAAGAATCAAACAACTGACACACACACTCCATGTTCTGCATACACATGAGTCAGAGTGCCAGCACCCAAGCAGGCCTGGGTGCTGGAAATCCCAGATCACAACTTTGCCGTACAACAAAGCTATTAGGCCGATCTCTGTGAACGTCCCACATGGTCTAACAGACATTAAAAACCCAAATGCCTTCAGCGGCCTTCAGTCAATATCTCCATAGCATCCGGTGGTCTAAGATGCCTTCACAGCACTCTTCCTTCCCAGTCAGCCCTTACAGTCATCTTTGATGGAGAGGAGAAGACTCCATATTGTATATTTTGGATATGGGATAGATGAAGAACTCAGGACACAGAGAAGAACCTGGCCAAGAAGCATGAAAAGCTGGTCTCGTTAGTGCTCACCTCTGATGTGGCTTTAAACCAGCTCCATCTTATTACCCCCCATTTCCTCATCAGCAAAAGGAAGATGTCCATGTAGCTCACAACTAATGTCTGGGGAAGGAGGGATAACGGCCTGTACTGGTACAGCCCCCAAAGCATATTCACATGCTTTTTTCTTTTAAAATCCTTGTTGAAAGGAAGGTTGGGAAAATGGCAGTTTCTCCCCTTCATAGCTGAGGAACCTAAAATTCAGAGAATTTCAGTGGCTTCTCAGGAGCAAGTCAGGAGTAGAACTGGCCCCAGTCCCAATGCCCATTCCACTACAACCCACTGCCAATTTTTGCTATAAAAACTGATTGTAAATTATTCACAAAATATGGTGTTTCTTTTTATATAATTTTATTGTTTCCCACTTTGACCAAAGTATTGCATATTCATCATAGAAAATTCAGAAAGAATAAGTAAAAGGAAGAAAATCATGATTACCCATAACTCCACTGAAATATAATGCTGCTTAAAGAAGAAATAAAAAGACGATGTAATAAATAACCTGATACACAATTCTGAGACTGCTGCTAAGATGATGGAGATCAAGAGATACACTGGGCAGCAACCAGACATGGCGTTTTGAAGAGTGGCTGTGACATGGCAGCAGTTAAAGTGGAAACAGACTTTTTATTTTTAAGGTAGATCCGTATGCTATTGGGAATGATCAAGTGGAGAGGTAAACAGCTGACGTTAGGAGAAACAAAAGAAGCACTAGAGCTGTAGGCCCAAGAAGTAGTGCCCGGGCTTCCCTGGTGGCGCAGTGGTTGAGAGTCCGCCTGCCGATGCAGGGGACACGGGTTCGTGCCCCGGTCCAGGAAGATCCCACATGCCGCGGAGCGGCTGGGCCTGTGAGCCATGGCCGCTGAGCCTGCATGTCTGGAGCCTGTGCTCCGCAGTGAGAGGCCACAACAGTGAGAGGCCCACGTACCGCAAAAAAAAAAAAAAAAGTAGTGCCCCAGGGAAGGGATGTGACTTATGGGCTTTCTGTCCAGATCACCAGGAGAGTAAATGGGCACAGAATGGAAGGTGGGGAGATGTGTTGGTGAGTCTAGGGAAGTCCTTTGCTGATTCCTTCTATCTTTAATTTTTTTTCAGTGTAATAGGATGCAAAGTATGAAAGGAAGAATGAGGAAGAGAGCTGAGGGCTTTGAGGAGAAAGGCTAGAGTAGCAATAGCTGTCTCAGAGGGTGGGAGAGAAAACATCATGGAGGACTCTTCTGAAGTCCTCAGCTCTGGGTTTTGTGTTTTTGTTCAGCTGCAAAGGCACAGGACTATAGGAGACAAATAGTTGAATTTGATCAGGTTTGTGGTGAATCAAGCCAGAATGCAGAAGTGGGAGATGAGTAAGAGAGGTAGGGGTATGCAAAAGAACTGAAATGGTAAGGAGAGAGAAGCCTTCTGGAAAGTTAGAGAGAGATGTAATGTAGGTGAATCATGACTAACAGGTGAAGGGAGGTTGGAGCTGCTGTAGGAAAGGATGTAAGATAGAGAGAAAGTCAGAGCAACGGATGTTTGCACTTCTAATGGTTGGAAGCATGGCAGTTACTAATAACGACAAGGTCTGGGGTTTCGCCTTGAAAGCGAGTGGCTGAATTAGGGTGGGACAGAATCATTAACGACAGGAGCTCAAGGAATCAGGAGGCCAAAATACTGTAAACACCACATAGGTCTATAATGAAATTATCAAGAATTAAGGTAATGTCTGAGAGTATAAAGGGAAACAGAACTAAAGTTACAGAGAAAACGTGGATTGTGACCCAAAGTTAAGTAGATAGCTTCCCACTACACCAGACAATAACACTGGAAGCATCACTGGGTATTCGATCTTTAAACCCTGATGATCGAAAGTATATACAGTAAGGTATTACGTAGTATGAAATGAGTTAAGGATAGAGATTTCTTTTCAATAGATAAGAAATCAAAGAAACGGGCAAAGGATAGAAAATCTTAAAATGCATACATTCCCAACCTCTTCTACCTAGGGAATTCTATCATTTAAATGTATACAGATATTTTGAACGATGCATCGTAGAGCCTCCTCTGAAGAGTGCTGAGTTTTGTCCCCGAAGATATTTAAATTACCAGTGGATCACCTTGAACTGTGGAAGCTTAGATTTAGGCTTTGTTAGAGCAGGTCTATTTCAGCGCCTTAGTCCTAAAATGTGGTCTTTACTGTAGCATGTGGTCTTTCTGGGATTTTAATGGCAAGCCCAAGGGGTTTACCCAGCCCCTCCAAGCCTCAGCAGTTTTCAACTCCCAACGCAGCCTCCCTCCAGAGGGCAGAAATTTCTGCTGAGCTCTTACAGTGAGCTACTGTCATTTTCCTTCTGCACTCCTGAAATCTCATCCTGTAGATGCACAATTCAGGGGGCAGCCCAGGAGTGGAGGGAAGTTTGTATGCAGTTTTGATGGTCATCACTTTCCAATATATCCTGCCTCAATTACCAGTTGCTCTGGCAGCCCTGATAGTGAGTGAGTGGCTTTCCCCTTGAGCTCCTCCACCGGCAATGCACAGACTGAAAAGTGCCCTCAAGAGAAAGGACTTAAGATGGGAGCCCCATCCAATACTGTTCCCGTATTTCAAATGTCACGTCCCTTCCAGCTTCTGCCTGTTATGCATTACTTTCCAGTGCCTTCAAACAAGCGTTTCATGTAGTGTCCATAGTTTATACCAGCAGGAAGGTTAGTCCAATAAAAGACAGTTTATTATTACTAGAATTGAAACTCTCAGAATGAGCCTGCTAAACACACATCACATCTTGTTTCTCCTCTGTTCAAAACCTTGCGAAGACCCCCAATCCACTCAGAGTAACAGTCAAAATCCTTACACTGGCTCTACATGGTCTGGCCCCTGGTAGCAAGAAAGGTGTTTCCAGAGATTTCTTTCTTAAGCTGAGACCTGGGAGGTGAACATGAGGACAAAATGGGAGAAGTGCTTTAGGTGACACCATGTGTAAGAGCATGAGACTTGGGAGTTCAGGGAACACAACAGAAGGTATGATGAGGACAGGTGAGAGAATGGTCTAGAAGAGCATTTCCCAACCCTTAGTGTACAATAGCATGAACCGAGTCGCTTGTTGAAACGCAGGTCCCTCGGACAGTCTGATACATAGCAGCTTTGAGAACTCCAAACACAGACAAGTAAACTAGCTCACGAAGGGCTCCACGCATGGTAAAGAGTTTAGATTTTCATCTCTGAGAGATGGGAAATCATCCAGTACTTCTCACTGAATGCACCAGAGGACAAACAAGTGTGTCTCCATAACCAAATGCATTTCAAAGCCATGTTTTCCCTCTCTTAGCCTGGGCAAGGAGCTTTCCAGGAAAATACAACCTTCCTTTGCATCATAGCAGACATTAAAAATAGGACCTGGCACACAGTAGGTTCTCAATAAATGCTAAATAAATAAAATGTAAGATGATTTATATAATTGTCACCTGCACTCCATATAATTCCACACTTAATATCTCTCTTTTCAAAGCCTTATTTATATATTCTTAAATCCCTTTTCCAAGCTCTAATCCCATTCAGAAAGCCTTTGGATTCAGCATGCCTTCGTTCACCAAATTTATAGGAAGGACAATCTTGAGCCATCTGGTGCCTATTTAATTTTTAACCACCTCTCCCTTGAAATATTTCTTTCTTCATTCTTATTTTGTCCTAAAAACTTGGCTATGAGCTAAACTGCGCCATCTGTGACTTCCAGTAAATACAACTGTTGCTAATGAAATTACCCAGTTTCATCATTTTGATTTAAACGCCTTGCCTGCTTTTCCTCTGACCTTTTGTTGCTTGCCATCAAACTCAAGCTTTTGTGAACTTAGATACATACATCCATGTAGGTCAGTCTTGAGGAATAAATCTTCTCTGGGAAGCACGAGAACCTCAGCCAAGCCCGCTCAGCAGGCTGACATGGGAGATGGGGGCCGGAGCTGTGTAGAGAAATATGGATGGCACTTGTGCCCATCCGCTCAATGTGCACAGGGCCCCAGGGCAGACCCCCGCCATGTGACCAAGTGGCTGCTCAGTCTGGCTCTCCAGCCTCCCATTTGTTAGGATGCTGATGATATTAATGAGTTGGGGTGTTGGAGCCCATTCCTTGGCCTTTGGTGTTGGTTCCCCCCTGCACAGAATCGCTTGACCTGATTGAAGAAAAGTTCAGAGATGCCAAACTTCGCCCAAGTGGGGAGAAGCTTTGGAAGAAGCCAGGTCCCTCACGACTAAGGACAGCTTTTCCATTTAGGTAGCACGCTGGTCGTTGTCAACGGCCCCATCAAGGGAATGCAAGAGCATGAAGTAAGCATTCACCCACCAAGTTATTCAGTCATTGTGTGGTTATCATCAGTACTTTTGTTTATGATATTAGCTAATTAAAGAATTGGAGGGTATTATTAGTAACAGCAGCAGCTGACACTGAGACTTTAGTGTGTATCAGGCACCCTGCTAAGCACCACACCTCATCAGTTCATTTCATCCTCACGGCGATCCTATGTCTGAGGCTTAAACAGGTTAAGTAGTTCGCTCCTGCTCATAACCTTGAAGCTTTATTGCTTTGCATTTACTGGTGCTCTCTGTGTGCCAGATTCTGTGCTAGAAACTGGGATACAAAACCGAAAAAGATGTAGTCCTCGCGCACTATCAAAGGGAGCAGGAGATAAAAATGCAAATACACCATCTGAGTGAGGCTACAACAGAGTAGAAGAATATTCCGGGGTCACAGAGAGAGGAGATTCCATGTGGCAGGCAAAGATTCACAGCAGAGGAGATGTTAAATTGAGTTTGCAGGAGGAATGGGGGTTTGCCCACCAAAGATGAAGGGAGACGAAGGGGAGCAAGAACAGAAGGAACAGTGTGGCGGAAGGAGGGGAAGCGTGGAAAGCAGGCACAGGGGGAGGAAACGCTGACTTAGCTGCGAGGGTTAGTCACAGCTAACTAACTGTGAAGGCTTGGGAGGTGTCCTGCCCAGGCAGAGGAGGCTGGGATCTGGAGTGCGGGGTCAACCTCAGGAGACACCAAAGCTCTCCGTCACTGGGTCTCCACAGTAAACTGGAGGGGGTGGAGGGGGTCCTCCAAGGCAGCCCATCCATCAGATCTGGTTAATATCTGGTCTAAGCAGCAACAGGACTCTGCTTTTATCCCTCAACTTTCATTAGCCTTAAAGGACTTGCCTGCACCCCCAAGATGTTCAAGTCTTCATTGCAGAGATAAGATACATAATAGGCCCAAGGGAAAAGCAGTGGCCCCTGAATTGTCATACTGGACGCCACCCCACACCCCCCCACCATTCTTACCTCTATCTCTGCCTTCCTTCTAATTTGAGAATGCTGATCTTACTGACCAGGAAGGAGGTCTGTGAGCAAAAGCTGTTTTCAGTTCTACCAACTGCAGAAGTACGTTCAGTCTCTGTAGGTGTTTTGTCAATACAGTATGACTTGAGTGAAGGGAAAATTTCCACAATCCAAGATGCACCCTATTGATTCTGCCTTCAGTTTCTACATTGCTTCCTTCTTAGGACATGGCTTTTAAAGGCCAATGCTAAAACGAGAACACTATAGGTGAGGGCTGACACCAGGAACAACTTCATCAAAAGAATGTCTCAGATCAGCCAATCTCCTCCAAAGGCCCTGAGGGGAGAGACAGGTGGGGCAAGAAAACCTGGTCTTGGAGCAAGAGTCAGCAAACATTTTCCGTAAAGGACTCGATAGTAAATATTTTAGGCTCTGTGGGCCACTTGGTCTCTGTTGCAACAATTTAACTCCGCTGTTGCAGCGTGACACCAACCATAGATAACGCATGAATCAATGATGAATGGTTATGACTGTGCTCCAATAAAGCTTTATTTACAAAAAAGGGACGTGGGCTAGTCTTGGCCCACTGGCTGCAGTTTGCTAACAACTGCATTAGTGATCCCTACTATGACAGGTCAGTGGACAGCTGTAAAGGGAAACTAGATGACAATTTGACAAGGGCTCTGAGGATCCTAAAATTGGAATCTGCCCCTTGAATTTGTTGTGCCCAAACATATTAAGGTCCCCAGAGAGTGCTCATTGGAATAACCCTTTTTTTCTGACCTCCAAAAAAACAGTCTCAGCATCATCCTGACTTCATTCTTCATCTTCACCTGCTTTATCCAATCTGTCACTAAACGCTATTATTTCCTCTATTGAAATCTCTGAAACCAAAGCTTAAGAGATTAAGAATTACATCCAGAGTTAGTTATACAGCAGTAAGGGACCAAGCCAGGACTTGAAACCAAGTTGGGCAGATACTAAGGATAGATGACTATCTTCACTGCATTTTTACTTTGCAAGAGCCCCTGGGAAATGTGTTTGGTATAAAGAACGCCAGGGCGCTAGACCTGTGGTGACAACACACAGCCTCTCTGGGAACTCTTCCCCCATGAGCTTTGCCTTCCGTACTCACAGCTGGTCCCCCTGCAGACCTTGAGAAAGATACCTAGGAAATGAAACACCTTTTTAAATATAAGTGTAATTGCTTGTGGATGCTGGGAATGCAGGCCTGGGGTCACACTGTAGTGTGGAAATGGATGAGTCAGAATGTGAGCTTTTAAGTGAAAGGTGCAAGTTGCAAACAACTTTATCCAAAAGTAAAAATTCACTTAAAAAAAAACCTGTATGGTCTGAAACAAATATATATAAGTCAACAACAGCAGGGGGTGGGGTGGGGGACTATTATTTTATAATACTCTAACTTTATTCTTTAATTATCCATACCCTGTCAACTTCTAAAAATGTTGAAGGTGACTTACATATACACTTAAACAAAACAAGGATAAAAGGGTTACAGCTAAGTAAGAAAAGAAGAGAGATGCCTGAACCATAAAACCATAGAGTTCAAAATCATATGAGATAATCACAATCATTTAGGTCTACAGGAACACTGTTTGCTCTGGTGCAAAACTCTAAAACTGTGGTTCTCAAAATGTAGGGTCCCTAGGAATGACCTGGTAAGCCTCTGTAAAACAGCTTCCTGAGATACCCCTGCAATTCTGACTCAGTGGGTCTTGACCAGGGCCTAGGAATCCACATTTTCAATACCCATTCCTGGTAATTTTGATGCAAGTGGTTTAGCGATCACACATGATAAATACTGATTTTTCAAGAACTCTTGGTACACTCTTTGAACAACACAATGATCATCATTATATCGGGAAGAAACTTAAGGTAATAAATGTTCTTGGAGTGACTTTTCAAAAAGCTCAAACCTTGTTAAAACACTGAGGACATTTTGAGATCTTTCTTTTTTCTTTATGTAGGCATTTATCACTATAAAATTTCCATTTTAGATCTGCTTTAGCTTCAGCCCATAGGTTTTGGTTTGTCTTTCCATTTTTGTTTGTTTCAAGAGATTTTTAAATTTCCATTTTGATTTCTTCTTTGACCCATGGGTTGTTCAAGACTATGTTGTATCATTTCCACATATTTGTGAATTTTCCAGCTCTCCTTATGTTACTGATTTCTGGTTTCATACTACTGTGGTCAGAAAAGATACTTGGTACGATTTCAGTCTTTTGAAATTTTCTAAGTCTTGTTTTGTCGCCTATCATTATGATCAATCCTACAGAATGTTCCATGTACACTCGAGAAAAATGTGTATTCTGCTACTGTTGGAAGAAATGTTCTATTCAAACCCAATAGAACCCTGTTTCAACAGGGAACAAGTTTCCTTGTTGAATTTCTGTCTGGATGATCTATCCATTGTTGAAAGTGGGATACTGAAGGCCCCTACTATTATTGTATTGTCTATTTCTCCCTTCAGATCTGTTAGTATTTGCTTAATACAGTTAGGTGCTCCAATGTTGGGTACATCTATATTTACGATTGTCACAGCTTCTTGATGAATCACTATATAATGACCTTTTTTGACTCTTGTTACCATTTCTAGCTTAAAGTCTGTTTTGTCTAATAAAAGTATAGCTATTCCTGCTCTCTTTTAGTTTCACTTAAAATGGAATATCTTTTCCCATCCCTTCACTTTGAGCCTATGTGTGCCCTTAAAGCTAAAGTAAATCTCTTGTAGGCAGCATATAATTGGATCCTGTTGTTGCTTTTCTCCATCCAGCCACTCTATCCCTTTTAACTGGAGAATTTAATCCAGTTACATTTATAGCAGTTACTGATAAGTAAGGACTTATTAATGCCATCTTATTAATTTTTTTTCTGGCTATTTTGTAGTTCCCTTCTTCCTTTCTTCCTCTTTTGCTGCCTTACTTTTTGAACTGATGATTTTCCACAGTGGTATGTTTTGATTCCCTTCCCTTTATCTTGTGTGAATCTACTGCAGGCTTTTGCTTTGTGGTTACCAAGAGGCTTACATAAAACATCTTATAAATACAATAGCCAATATTATGCTCAAGAAACTAAAAAGAAAGGTAGAAACTAAGCCCAAAGTTATCAGAAGGAAGGAAATAACAAAGATCAGAGCAGAAAGAAATGAAACAGAGACAAGAGAAAAATAGAAAAGATTAACAACACTAAGAGCTAGTTTTTGAAAAGGTAAACAGGCACTCAAATAAACAAAATCGTAAATGAAAGAGGAGACATTACAATTAATACCACAGAAATAAAAAGGATCATTAGAGAATACTATGAACAGTTATATGCCAACAAATTGAATTACCTAGAAAAAAATGGGTAAATTCCTGGAGACATCCAACCTACCAAGACTGATTCATGAAAAAAATAAAACATGTGAGCACACCAATAACATGTAAGGAGATTGTAGCAGTAATCAAAAACCTCCCAACAAAGAAAATGCCAGGACAAGATGGATTCACTGGTGAATTCTACCAAACACCCAAATAATTAAGACCAGTTATCCTCAAACTCCTCCCAAAAACTGAAGAAAAGGGAACACTTCCAAACTCATTTTACAAGGCCAACATTACCCTGATATCAAAGGCAGGTAAGGACACTGCAAGAAAAGAAAACTACTAACTGATCCACTTTGTTATAAAGCAGAAATTAACACACCATTGTAAAGCAATTATACTCCAATAAAGATGTTAAAAAAAATTCTCAACAAAATACTAGCAAACTGAATTTAACAGTACATTAAAAGGATCATACGCCATGATCACCTGGGATTTATTCCAGGAATGCAAGGATGTTTCAACATATGCAAATCAATAAATGTGAAACCCTAAATTAATATAATAAAGGAAAAAATCATATGATTATCCCAACAGGTGCAGAAAAACAATCCTAAATTCATATGGAACCACAAAAGTCCCTGAATAGCCAAAGCAATCCTGAGAAAGAACAAAGCTGGAAAATCACACTTCCTGATTTCAAGCTATACTGAAATCACACTTCCTTATTTCAAAGCTATAGTAATCAAAACAGTATGGCACTGGCATAAAAAGAGACACATAGAGCAATGGAACAGAATAGAGAGACAGAAATAAACCCTCACATGTATGGTCAACTAATATTTGACAACGGAGCCACAAATCCTCAAGGGGAAAAGGACAGTCTTTTCACTAAATGGTGTTGGGAAAACTGGATACCCACATGCATAAGAATGAAATTAGACCTCTATTTTGCACCATTCATAAAATTTACTTGAAATGGATTAAAGACAAACATAAGACCTGAAACAATGAAATGCTTCAAAGAAAACACAGGTAGAAGATCCTTGACATGGGTATTGGCAATGACATTTTGGATATGACACCAAAAGCACAAGCAACAAAAGCAAAAGTTAATTGTAGAACCACATCAAACTAAAAAGGTTCTGCACAACAAAAGAAACAATCAACAAAATGAAAAGGCAACGTATGGGATGGGAGAAAATATTTGCAAATCATGTATCTGGTAAGGGGTTAATATCCAAAATATATACAGAACTCATACAATTCAACAGCAATAAAAAAAAATCAATCTGACCAAAAAATGGACAGAGGAAATGAATAGATATACTTCCAAAGAAGACATACAAATGGCCAACAGGTATATGAAAAATGTCCAACATCACTAATCACCAGGGAAATGCAAATTAAAACCACAATGAGATATCACCTCACACCTGCTAGAATGGCTATCATCAAAAAGACAAGAGATAACAAGCATTGGCAAGGATGTGGAGAAAAGGGAACCCTTGTGCACTGTGGGTGGATTGTTAATTGGTACAGCTGCTATGGAAAACAGTATGGAGGTTCCTCAAAAAATTAAAAATAAAATTGTCACATGATCCAGCAATCTCACTTCTGGGTGTATATCCAAAGGAAATAAAAACAAGATCTCAAAGAAACATCTGCACTTTCATGTTTATTGCAGCACGATTCACAATAGCCAAGGTATGGAAACAACCTAAGTGTCCATCAATAGATGAATGGATAAGGAAGATATGGCATGTATATACAATGGAATGTTTTTCAGCCATGAGAAAGAAGGAAATCCTGCCATTTGAGACAACATGGCTGGACCTTAAGGTCTTTCTGCTAAGTGAAATAAGTCAGACAAAGAAAGTCAAACACTGTATGTTCTCAAGTACATGTGTAATCTAAAAAACCTAACTCATAAAAACAGAGAGTAGAACGGTAGTATCAGGAGCTGGCAGGTGGGGGAAATGGGGAGATGTTAGTCAAAGGGTATGAACTTTCAGTTATAAGATGAAGTTCTGAGAACCTACCGTACAGTAGGATGACTATAGTTGACAATACTGTATTGTATACTTGCAAGTTGCTAAGAGAGTAGATCTTCATAAGAAAGAAATGGTAATTATGTGAGGTGATGGAGGTGTTAGCTAATGTATGGTGGTAATAATTTCACAATATATAAGTGCATCAAATCAACACATTGTATACCTTAAACTTGTACAGTGCTATTTATCAGTTATATGTTTCTTTTAAAAATATTGAGGATAGAGCATTAAGCCACTGCCCTAGGAAGGCGTTTCCCTTAGGAACTAAGGAAGTTCAGTACAGATATTTAGCTTTCTGGCAATTTCACTTGCTTCAAAGGGAGCTCAGAGAGCCTAGGAGAATGCACGGTTGATTTCAAAGCTTCATGTTGGGTCCCTATGTCACCTCCAGGAGACTGATTCAGTCTGGCACCTCTCCAAGATATGAGGATACTCTTCTCAACTTTGCTGTACAGCAGAAATTAACACAACATTGTAAATCAACTATACTTGAATAAATCTTTAAAACAAGACCTAGGAATCACGTGTCCTGTTCCCTCTCTCCTCTTGATCTTCTGCCATACCCCCAAATAAATCTCATTCCTCCAAATACCACTCTACTTGTCTTCCTGAATGCCTGCCACCCTGGGTGCCTTCTGTGCACCCCAGTCTCCCCCTTCTCCATCTCTCTGTGCCCAGAAGACAGAGCACATGGGCCACACCAACAGCGTCCTTGCCTTCCAAGTTCTGGTTTGCTTTCTGCTGGCTCACAGAGTGCCACAGGCTGCATTCACTCATCTGCCAAAGTTCCAGCTCCTGGCTGGCAGCCTTCTCCAGCGGCCATGCTCTCCAGGTTCCAGGAACCACTCTCTCCCGTGCGCCTGCAAGCCCAGGTGGGAAGAGTTTTCCATCAATTTTTAACCCTGGGGTAGGCCACTTTTTTTTTGGTGGCACTTTCACCTTGCTCATGCCTTTGTAAATCATGCCCCTCCTCAATTTCCCAGTGGTGGTGAGCAGGGGAAGGTATGGAGTCAAGGCCACTCAAGAAATGAAAAGGATGTTAGAAGCCAGACTGCCTTCACAGTAGTTGAAAGCAACTTCATGTGTTAGGGCAGGTAGCAATGTCCTTGCTGTAAGAAAGGGAGAAACTGGGGGAAAAAAAAAAAATCTTTAGCAGAACTTCACGGCACAATTTAGCAACCTTCCCCCCTCCCTTCTGTGTGTCCATGCTATCAGTGAGATAATTAGCAATGAAAGTATGTTAAACTTTGTTTTAAAAAGCAGGTTAAAACAAGACCTATGGATCACATGTCCTGTTCCCCCTCTCCTCTTGATCTTCTGCCATACCCCATAAAGTCCCACAAAGGGACTTCCTTGGTGGCGCAGTGGTTAAGAATCTGCCTGCCAAAGCAGGGGACACAAGTTTGAGCCCTGGTCCGGGAAGATCCCACATGCTGCGGAGCAACTAAGCCCGTGGACCACAGCTACTGAGCCTGTGCTCTAGAGCCTGCGAGCCACAATTACCGAAGCCCGTGCTCCGCAACAAGAAAAGCCACCGCAATGAGAAGCCCGTGCACCGCAACAAAGAGTAGCCCCCGCTCCCCGCCACTAGCGGACGCCCGCATGCAACAACGAAGACCCGAAGACCCGACACAGCCAAAAATAAATAAATAAATACATTTTGTTTTTTTTTTCCTAAAAAGTAGGTTAAAAATAAAATACCTAAAGGGGTGATGAATTCTGTAAGTAAAACCAGTTTTTCTCATCTGTAAAACTAATTATTATGATCATCCTTACATTTGAACAGTTTCCCAAGTGCTTTTACATGTATTTTCTCATTTGTGTGCCTCACATCAACCCTACGCATCAAGGGGATAGTATTGTTCCCTCAACCCCATAATGTAGAGAATGAAGCTTTGAAAGTTTAAGGGACTTGCTCACAGACTCACATAAGTGGTACAGGCAAGTTTGCAGTGCTCTACCCATTGGATGAGCCTAGTTCAGGGAAGAAATATACCGTCGTGCCAGGTTGGCCAGTAGGTTTCACATTATATCAATTCCCATTGGTTGGCAGTGATTGCCTAGAGTCCTGTGTTCCAAAGGAGTCTGAGGTTGAGTTTGGACTCAAGAGAAGAGTATTGTGATTAATTAGCAACATCTGGCAAAACAAAGCATTGAGGAGCAGTAGCGCGACTCTCTTTTGTTTTCTACCCTCGGTGTAGTGTTTGAGAGCACGGGCTTGGGAGGTTCATAGTCCTGTAATAGGGACTGACTCAACCTCTCCACTCAATATTCTGGGCCTTGGTTTCCTCATCTACAATCAAAGGGCCATAATACCAACTGTGTCATGGAGCTGTTTCTTTTCTTTCCCGACCTAAATTTATTTTCACATGAAAAGAAGTTGTCATCCTCATCTAAGAGAATAAATCATTCAGAGAAAACTGTTAACAGGACCCATTCTAGACTTAAAAATTCAACAAAGTAGCAGAGTGCAGTAGGGGAAGGGCTGGGCTTAGAGACTGGAATCCTGGAGTCTGGCCCAGTTCTGCTTTTATAATTTGTTCTAGAGCTTCAGAGATGTCCGGGAAGAGCTGTCATTCCTAAAGTAAGCCCAATGGAATGTACTGATCATAGAGTCTTTATTAGACACAGGCTGGCATAACTTGATGGCACTTAAAAATCAGTAGAGAATACTCCAATATAATTTATCAGCCTTCTTAGATGGGTGTCCTCTTTGTAGGTTTTGAGGAGTTCTGTATGAGCTGTGTCATCATGAGCAAGTTAATTTTCCTAAATAAGAGTTTCTTAGTCTATATAATCAGATTGTTGAAACAAAAAAGTTTTTAAAACAGCAACTTCCATATTGGGGAAAGGATTATGGGAACTATTCTTGTCAATTTCCCCACTTCCTAGAGTGTTATATCATCTTTATAATAATGAAAATAATAGTAAGAATAAAGGATTTAACATCTGTTTGAAATGTTAATCTCCTTAGAATCAACTTATTTTTCTCTTCTTATTTTCCCACTGCCTTTGATTCCCTCTCTTACTTTGTAAGTTTTTGTAATGCTTTTATTTATTTATTTATTTTTGGTAAATGGCTCTGTTTTCCTTGCAGAACATGGTGTGTATGTGTGTTATGTGCACGCTGTGTTCATGATAATGATTGAGGTGCGCCTGAAATACATGCTCCTCATGCCCGAAAGTCCATCCTCCTTCTAATAGCAGCATCTATGGCTCTCATTTGTCTTTTCAGTTATAAATGGTCCTGGGAGGGGCAGCAGATTAAGCCCCCAAACCTTGGAGCAGCTGAGTCAATTAGAGGTTTCCCATGAGTTACAAGGGTAGTTTGCTAGTACAAAGACCCAGAGGAGGGTGAGAAGGTGCTTGGAACAGGGAGGCTGCTGAATTGCCAAAGGATTCCAGAGGCCTGGTCCCAACTGAAGCTAGAATACAGAATGATACACCTCTTAAATCCCTCTATCTCAAAGCACAGTGTTTTAAATTGGATATGCATCAACTATTAAAACCATCACATTCACTGGAATTCACTGCTTACAATTTGTATTATAAATACAATTTACATTTTTAAAACCATAGTAAGTAATAAAATCATTCTCACTTGGTTAGAGGCAATGTAACTAAGCAGGACCCTATGGAGCATTCCCAGAACAGGACTCCTCCCCATGTCCTCTGCCTGCCTTTGTCTGTAGAAAAACTTTAGTCAAAGAATACATTTAATCAGAGAAGTGAGAAAATGCAGAAAGAAAGGAAAACAGTCCAGTAAGACAAAACAATAATAGTTTAGCCATTAAAGTCAAGGATCTTTAGCTCCTCCTCTAGGGCTAGAGATAATCTTCTGAGCCACGTCCTTTGAGCTGTTTTGCAGAGACTGAAACCCCCCACCAGGTGGAAGAAGTTAACTGTCTGCTGCCCACAAGCACATAGATCCCAGACCAGCTGGAACCGGAAGGTTGATGATGCTGACTCCCAATTATCTCACCACCAACCAATCAGAAGAAGGTCCACAAGCTGATCACATACCCTACAAACCCCCTCCCTCACTCTGTCCTTATAAACCTTTCCCTGAAAGCCTTCAGGGAGTTCAGGACTTTTAAGCACTAGCTGCCGGGGACTCCTTGCTTGGCGCCTGCAATAAACGCTGCACTTTCCTTCACCACTGCCTGGTGTCAGTAGACTGGCTTTACTGCACGTGGGCAAGCGGACCCAAGTTTGGTTTGGTAATGGCAATGCTAGTTGAACTCAGGCCTGTGGTTTTTGCTCAGAATCCATAACATGTAGATGGCATGTGTTCTCTTATTCACTCCCAATCTGTAAAGATGTGTTTCATAGTGTCTCAATCTCATGTATTTCTAATTTTCTCTTTTCATCAGTCATAATGTCATTCTGAGATCCAACAGTAAATGAATGAATGAATATACATAACATACATATATAATATTCATTATATAAATACATCTATACACATAAAACACATATCACACAGCCCACATACCTTGTTTAAGTGGCTCTTTTAGGAAGATTTATAATACTTTGCTTTACAAAGGAAGTTTAAAAAAGAGGGAAAATGAAACAGTGACTGTTCCCTAGTGCAATTACTGTGTCAAATACTCCCCTGGGGAAAGGAATTTGCTGTTATTGTGAACTAAATTAATATAGAAACCAGACTCCTGCAGTAACTTTTCTTTATCCCCAGGCAGTATTTTCCCACTACTGCTCTCAGAATTCACTTTTGGCGATTCACATATGGGAGGTTGGAAATAGCTAGAAATTGTATGTTAGAATTTCAAATATATTCCCATTTCCAAAAATGTTAGCAGCTCCCCAAATTATCAGGGTGTGCACAATCGTTTAGAGATTGCCTGCCCAGAAATCAACTGCTTGTCTTCTTCATCCTCTGGAAGGTTAAGAGCTTTCTCTTACCGTCCACTCAACTGCCACAAATCAGGATTTCTGTCCCAGCAGCTACCATTTGCTCAGAAAATTTGGAAGGACAAGGCCCTCTGGGCTGCAAGAAAAGTGCAGAAATGGCCAAGCTTAGTTAGTCTTCCCAAAACCCACAAGTCAGCCTTCACTGGATACCTTCACTACCCAGGCTGCCAGCGCAAGCCCTCTGTGATTCCTAATTAGGTGCTCACTGCTCAGTTAATACCCCATTAGCCCCACAGTCTCTTAACATCAAACCACTGGACAAAATTCTCTTCACTTCAGCCATATTATGAATGAACTTACAGTCAACGGTTGGAATCCATGCCGGCTGAAATTCACTCTAAGCTAATCTTAAGTCAACATCATAAGGGCAGTGTATGCAAAATTGATTAGGGAAAGTCTTCATCAAACTACAGAGCAAAGCAGGGTCTTGAGAAGGAGGTTATTCAGGGTGGGGTGGGGGGAAATCTGGAATATACAGTGCAAATAAGTATTAGGCCTAGAAAAAAAGATAATGACTGAATGTTCTTTGTTGACCTTTATAGTCTAAGCGTCTGTGCCACGCCTGTCTATGTCTGGGAGCCTTGCTGATGAAGTAGTTCAAACCTCTTTAAGTAGCTCCCTCCTAGGCAGATATTTTGTCCCTTAAATGTAAACATTACAACAAAACATAGTAACAACTCAAATTACTGAGTTCTTACTTTGTGCTAGGCTTCGATCTAAGGGCTTTTTATGTTTAGCTGGCTTAGGCTACACAGCCTGAAAGGTGGGTATCATTACTATCTCCATTTAATGGGAAAGAAAACTGAGGCATAAGATCATAGCTGTCACTGCATAGAACAGGGAGCAAGCAAGCCCTACAGATCAGAGGCCCTATGCCCTACGTTGTTAGCATTGTTGGCATTTTCAACTGCCAACAGGTTCAATGATAATAAGTATCATTATGTATCATTTATTAAGCACCGACTATGTTCCTCTGGGATGGGTGCATATGGAAGTATAGTGTACATGCACTCTTTTATTTTTGGAGTCAAGCTGACTTTTGCACTCATACATGAAACACTGGCACAGGTTATTGAACTGGTTAAGAGCCAAGCTATGGCATCAGATGCTCTCGGATCAAAGCTCAACTCCACCACTGCTCGCTGTGTGACCTTGCACAAATTACTTGACCTCTCTTAGCCTCGTCTATAAAATGAAGACAATAATGGCACCTACTTGATAGGGTGGTTGTGAGGATGCAAGATCATCTAAGGAAAGTGCTTAGAATGGTGCCTGGTGCATAATGAAAGTTAAATAAAGGTTGTAATTATTTTCCTCTGTTGATAGAGGAAAAAAATTTTAATCGTCAATAGGTAAGCAGCCAGTATGACTCCTCCACCAAAAACGTAATTGGTCACATCGTCGTTTTACACCAATAATCATTAAGACAACAGACCTCTCTCTTTTATGGTGTTGATTTAGTTAGTTGATTAGTTTCATTGGGCGTTTCAAAGAGCCCATCTTTTGACCCATTTCTGGTATTTTCTGTGAATTGCATGGACTGAGGGAGACAATGCACTGGAGGGTGGGGGAGGGACCACAGAAACAAGGAGGAATGTAAAAGGCATTGTAAAATTCTGAGAAATTATAAGTAGTTTTCTCCAAAAGGAATAGTAAGGCATTGTATTCTTCTCTATTAATTCTTATTATGAGCAATACATCCTTGTGGTACAGAATTTAGAAAACAGAAAAAGGTACAGAAACGTCTTAAAGACAAAAAGAAGAACATCACCTTCCATTATTGTAACACTTTTTTGAGACTAGATACTCTGCAGTAATCACTGGCTGGCATGATCCCCAGACCAACTGAGAAGAGAAGGTAACCATTCTGATTGGCTAGTACCTGCCTTAACAGTTGTTATATGTTTTGAATATTGCTCCTATGCTTGTGTGTATGTTTCATCCCTATGTGTTTATTTTTAATTATATTAGAAACATACTGAATATCTGTTTGTTCAGATTTTTTCATTGTTTTTATCACATGTAATGAACTTTTCCCATCATTAGACATTCTTTGAGGGCAGCATTTTAAAATCATCTACTAATAATGCATAGATACACCATGATTTATTTAACTGTTCTATTACTGTTCAATATTCACGTAGCTTCCATTTTTTGCCATTATAAATATTTTTACACATAAAACTTTGAGTAGCTAATGTGTTATCATTTGAGCACATATTTACTTCCATAGTAAAATAACATTTTAATTTTAGAACAAGCTGTTACTTCTACAAATCACTGGGTTATCTGGTATGTTTGTGGGGATTCTGCTACTAGTAATGAAATTTATACCAGCCTTACATATACCATTAAAGGTAAATGAATGTAACAGTGTCCTTTAAAAGGTAAATTGCTATACAACTATGTTACTGTTATTATTTATGGTAGTATTAGTCTCATCGATTGCTGACGTTATAAACGCTCTGGATTCTACCTTGACTTTTAGGCTTTTATAACTTTTAATAGACTCATTCCTCACCTAAAGAACATTATGATGCAATTTTATCTGCCTCCACCTACAGATATTTCATATCCTTTTCCTGCCCCCCATTTGATGACTGCACCATTGCAAGACCCCAGATTTTGACATAACGAGAGCCTGGACACATTTCATTAAACAGCTGTCCAGGTAAGAGCAAAAAGTAAAGTCAAACAGACATGTGTTGTTTGCTGTCCAGCACACTCTCCCTCCTTCTGGATACCAATACCCTGAATTTCTGAAACATGCTGGTACCATGATGTGGAAGCCTAGAACCTTCTAGAAACCATGATGTGGAACATGAGGATAGAGTCAGCAATGGACAAGGCCAAGCAGGGAAAGAAAGAGACTGGGTCAAACTTGTAGTTTGGGAAAGATGGCAGACTAAAGATAGCCTGAAAAGCCCTCTACTTCACATACTTAGAAACGCTGGATATGCATTATTTTCTTAAGGCAAGTCTAAGCTCATACAGAGGGGAAAAAAAATTGTGAGAGAGTGTACACACACACACACTCATTCCCTCCCTCTCCTCTCCCTCTCTCTCTATATATATATTCAGTCAAGTCAGAAGTTAGCATGCTTAATCTCAATCCAATCAAATCAAGTCAGCTGAAGACGGCAGAGTGACAGAAAATGAGTAAAGATCTCAAAAGGTGAGCTCAGATCCCCCTGGCGAAGCCACCCACGGGATAATGATCCAGCCAATGATAGACAAGTGAATGATGAACATCTCTATCTTTCTAAATGGCTAGGGAGAACACTTAGTAATAAGAAGTGATCATCACGGCAGAGGAATTAGAAGAGATGGAGTTTGCAGAAGAGAAAAGTAGCGGGCAAAAGTGGGAGGAAATCATTCCCCGGCCTTGTTAAGAAGATATCTGTTTGGTTACCTAATAATATAATTTTTAGTACTTTCAAGCAAGTGGATTTATGCTGACTCTCATATTTATGCTGTAATCTTTGCCATATGTTAATGAGATTGACTGTACATGAGCTAATCAATTATTTTCAGCAGCTTGTATCTTAAATGTTATGCCGGTTATCTTGATTATGAGCTTAAATACCAGCCTGGTGATGGATTCGCCTTTTAACTTTTCTCTCTTAAAAAGAGCAAAATTAGGAAATCGAAATACACCCCACATAGATTTTTCAATACGTCGTGAAAGTTAGTAGTGGCACAGTTGTAGCTGAGCTGGCATTTAAACATGTAATCTGCTGACCTTGAATTCCAAAGCAATTTCTTGTCCCTTAAAATTTTGGAACACATAAAAATTATATTAGCATCAATTATTTTAATCATTTTTGTTAAAATTTATCTTTTTCAATTTTAGTGAATTGGTATTATAATGCACTCTCTTTTTGTCTCATATTCCCTCATTAATATTCATTGGAAGTATTTGCTACTTCAATAAACCCAGACTAACTTTTTATTACATATTCATAAGTATTACTTTTTAAAGGTTTTGAGTTACTTCCACCTTCACTGAATATAATAATTTGTGCTTTATACTAATGTGACACCTCAGATATGGTCTAAAGTAACGAATCAGGATGGACTTCAACTCATCTTAGCAAGGACCTACACTTCCCCACTCTGCAACCGAACATCACATGGTTCTTTTGTTACAGTCTTGTTGCCTGATGGGGGTCCAAGTATAAAGACCAGAGCTGACCACTTCAGCCCAATGCAGGGTTTCTTTCTCTTTTTTTTTAGACATATATGTATTTGTTTATTAAAAATACATATATACACAAGAAGCAGAAAGTAGGAAATATGGTCACTGATAGCAGCAGGGCAGGGATGAAAGATGGACTGGACTTGATAGGAATGGATGTCAGTTATCTGTGGCTACTACAACAAGTTGCCACAAATTTAGTGGCTTAAAACAACAGAATTTTATCCATTGCAGTTCTGGAGGTCAGAGATCTCAAATGAATGTCACAGAGCTAAAGTCAAATGTCAGCAGGACGGGGTTCCTTTTTAGAAGCCTAGAGAGGAATACATTTCCTTATCTTTCCTAGCTTCCTCAAGATGCCCACATTCTTAAGCACTCTTCTCTTTGCCTCCGAAGATGGGAATAGGTAGGTAGATGGCCAAGGGAGGCATGTTCTTAGACCAAGTGTGTCAGTTCTTCCTTACTCCACTGGGGGGCAATATCCCAAGGGTGTGGGTTCCATCTGAACCCCTTATTGATGTCCTGGAAGATTTCCCAAAGCAGGGTTCCTTAATACGGAGCCTTTGGCAGGGTTTCAGGCATTTTGTGAACCCCTTGTAATAGAATGCAGGCCTTGGGGTGCAGGTATGTGGGTGCATTTTTCTGGTGAAGAAAGTATATAGCTTTTATCAGATTCTCAAAGGAAGCTGTGATGATGATGGGAATGGTGGCGGCAGTGGTGGTGATGATAATAATTTTGAACCCCTAGCCTATGAAATATGTTGTCTGGATTTACATCTAAGAGTAGAGGGAGGGCAGCACATAAGAGTTGATAATTGTTGGATTCATTTGGTGAGTACACCGAGGGTCACATTCTCCATAATAAAAAGTCCTTAAGGATGAATAAACAAATGCTTACAAGTCTGGGGTCACCTCTTGTGTTGAGAAGCTGGAGCAGGTGTATTGAATTAAGAATATGCAGCTTGTGACCTGCTGAGTGAGGGGACACAAGTTACCCATGCGTGGGTGGCAGGCAGCTCCCTCAGCATCCAGCTCTCACTTTGGGGAAGTGAAACCCATGGGGTCGTTTTGAGTGAAGGCACAGTTTCAATAAATCCACACAAAGGAAGTAGTCACAAGATTTATTATTTCAGATTCCAGAAGCCAGGGGCCGCAATGAGTCGGGGGGAAGGGCAGTCTTCCTCCCTCCCAGGTCCTGAGGGAGAAGACAGAAAGCAGGGTACCAAGCACCTATTATAAGGTGGTAGGGGCGGAGGTCACTAATTTTTCATGGGCTTAACTCTAGGTAGTTTTTTTTTTTTTAATTTATTTATTTTTGGCTGCGTCGGGTCTTCATTGCTGCGTGTGGGCTTTCTCTAGTTGTGGCGAGCGGGGGCTACTCTTCGTTGCGGTGTGCGGCCTCACTGTGGTGGCTTCTCTTGTTGCAGAGCACGGGCTCTAGGCACACGGACTTCAGTAGTTGTGGCTCGCAGGCTCAGTAGTTGTGGATCATAGGCTTGGCTGCTCTGCAGCATGTGGGATCTTCCCGGACCAGGGCTTGAACCTGTGTCCCCTGCATTGGCGGGTGGATTCTTAACCACTGTGCCACCAGGGAAGCCCTAGGTAGTTATTTTAAAAGGTGCCCTGAGAAAAGCAAAGCAGGGACTGATGGCAGGAATCCTAAACTCAAGTCCTTATCGAAATGTCCAGACTCTTGGTGTGAGGAGGGTTATCACACTGTAAAATGCCTACGTAGCAACTCTGAAAAACAAGCTGTTTTTCAGAGAAACAGAAGTTGTTTTTCTCATCATATCTCTCTCCTAGCCCTGTGAGGCCAGGTCATGAGCGTTTGCTTCCAGGGCCAGTAGATGAATCTTAAGAGGAGAAAGATTTTAAGAAGAACCACCACTAAGGACATGATCAAAAGCATTCTGCAATAGTTCCAATGCAAAGAAACAACTGACTGTAGCCCAAAGATGACTCACTCACACACACGTGATCCCAGGCATCCAAGGCTTTCTGCCCTCACTCTCACAGGAAGCAGGCAGTTGCACAAGTCAGACTAGGAAACCTTGGCACCGAAGATTACTCAAGTCCACTCCCCATAGCGACCCAGGATGCTCTGAGGCCAGGACCAAGCTACCCGTGGGGAAGCCCTCCAAGAAAACCTGCAGTTGCCCTATAGAACGTGGAGTTTGGGGCATCACCAACCCAAAAACCTCTATGCGAAATGACCGGGATGTGACTTTTGTTCTGACCTACCTTTTGCACTGCTTTTTGTATGTGACCCAGCGACTTGGTCTCCATCCATCACCAGGCCCCTCTCTCTGCATTAGGTCCCTATCTGCAATCTTAACCTTTCTAGCTCATTTCTCCGGTTGGCCTTCATTTGGGCATTCATTCATTCACTCGGCAAGTATCTACGAGCTGCTAGAAGGCCTTGGCTAGAAGCTGTGCAGCTACCAAGAAAAAGTTACAATCCTTTGCCTCTAATAAGCCTGTGGTCCAAACAGATATTTGAATACTCAGCTTTAAGACCACCAGGTCAAGCCCTAAAAAAAGCCTGTGGCTCCTGAAACCATTGTTATAACATCTGCCTTAAACCCAAGGATCGTTCCTGAAGAGGTTCTAGTGCCTCTGAGTTACACCCCTGGTTTGAGTCACATTTCTAAGCATGCTGATCAAAAACCAACATTTCCACTCTGGCTGAGAAAGAGGCAATGTCTCCATAAAGGACCGCTCCACGCTTCTGAAATTATACCACTTGTCCAAGAACCCACAGGCCTAAAAATCATTACTCCAAAGGAATTTAAACTGGCAGGGAACTCAGATCCCCACTTAATTTTACACCTATCATGAACAACTTTGTGGTAACTGTATATTTTTTTAATATCTATGTAGTGGCCTTTCCTTTGTCTCATACCCTACATATCTCAATCCTCATGACAACTCTGTGAAATACTCATTACTCCTTTTTTAGAGATGAAGAACTGAGACATGGAGAATTTCACAGGGGTAGTAGTAGCAAAGCTAACACTGGGCTTCTGACATTTGTTCTATGTGTCTTACAGATATTTTGTGAAAATTATCTTTTTCTGTAAAGTTCTCTTAAGACGCCCAGATGAACTCTGTATATCAGATGAAGCCCCTGGGATGTTACAAGCCATCTGCCCACTGAGTATTATTTCCCTTATGACAGGTAACAAGAGTTAGAGAAGATACCAAGTAATATTTTTAAGAATTAATTGATTCATTCAAATTTATTGAACATCTGCTGTATGTCAGATGCTACCTGGGGACACTGAGTAGAAGCATCACGTTGGCCCTTCACTACCTATGCATGAAAAGGTGACATCAGGGACATCAAGACACTAAAACTCTTGCAGAGTAACTGTTACCCTAGCCACATCTATCTTCCACATCCTATGTCTCTATCTGTGCCTTTTCCATTTTCTTTTTTCAGATACCCAAAGCTCTCATGTTCTTTCCCTCCTCCCACATTAGAATTTACTTTAAGAGGGCTTCCCTGGTGGTGCAGTGGTTGAGAATCCACATACTAATGCAGGGGACACGGTTCGAGCCCTGGTCTGGGAAGATCCCACATGCCGCAGAGCAGCTAAGCCCGGGCGCCACAACCGCTGAGCCTGTGCTCTAGAGTCTGTGAGCCACAACTACTGAGCCTGCACGCTGCAACTACTGAAGCCCATGTGCCTAGAGCCTGTACTCCACACAGGAGAGACCACCACAATGAGAAGCCCGTGCACCGCAATGAAGAGTAGCCCCCACTCAGCCAAAAATAAATAAAATAAAAATAAAATAAATAAATTTTTAAAAAAGGAATTCACACTTCAGTAGTAATTTTATTGTCTGAGAGGGCATCTCCCAGGCCTTTTAAAACTAACTTCCAATGGGAAAAATAAGTTGGTTCCTTATTTTTAAATTTTGAGATATTGGCAAGCATGGCTGAAATTATAACTTAAAAACAGCCAAAATGCCTTCCCAGAATCATATGTGAAGGGATATAGAAGAAAGCATATTTGAGAAAGACCAATTATAACCCAAAATGTTACTGTCTGCCCTCTCCTTTATCTTGTCTTCTTTATCTATGGGAAGAAGCTACCCTCTTGTTTTTTTCTGAGATCTCTGGCATGATCTTTACAAGATAATTATTTTCAGAAGTTCACCTGCACTCAATTCCTAGCATAGTGACTCTCTCTGCAGAGAGAGAATCCCTAAGTGGGTAGATCAAACCCCCCAGGCGGAACAGAAGACCATAAGTAATTTGAGAGAACATATTCAGTATTATGTTTATATAGTTGAAAAATGAAAACACACCATTATTTTCATAGCATGGAAACTGAAGTCCAAAAAAAAAAAATTATCTTACCTGGTGAGGACATACAGAAGATACTGATTTTCGATGGAGATGGTGGAGGTGAGGGGGAGGGAATAAGGAGTGTCTCATAATCCTGGCAGTGAAGGAAGGGCACTTTAGGTACATCAAAATAAAGCACGAGCTTTAAAACGCTGAAAAAGTCTGGCCTGTTCTGTGCTCAATTTACCTGCTGAATGAGTCAATAAATGTGTCCATCATCCCCTTAGCAATTTCATACATGTTTTACTACTACCAGATCCCTTCAATTACACCTTCCACATCTCCAAAGGAACGAGCCACGGTGGCTGTAATCATGGCTGAACCCTGTACAATTAGATCATCCACCATATTTCAGCTTCTGCGGTAGCCATCACGCCACACAAGGGAGAAAGGTGGACTATTGTGCCTGATCTCAAGATCTACCACCGAGGCAATGAGCAGAATCAACCACACCATGTCGGAGCCCTGAAGGGCTGACTCGAATCTTTACAACCCAGGTGCCCTGCATCCATGCCAATAGCACAACAGTACACAAACTCGGTTCCCTCCACAGAAGTGCAGTGTCCAGTTTGTAAAATTTTGTAGTGAACTTATTTAGGTATCTTCTCTATGACATCTCTGCTTTAATCTCCTCACACTAGGCCCCGATGAAAGACCTCTACCAGCAACCTAACCACAAGCTCCCCAGCAGTGGCGATGGTACCCATGACTCGGTGATTTGTCACAAGAAGCTGCTCATCCACCATTCCCAGTGGCTTCCGAGTAACAACAGGAGAGCTGGATTCTGTGCAAATGGGTGTGAACAGCCGAGGGGTTCACCAGGAAGCACAACTTGGGGATTATTCCTTCTAGTTTGTTTCGTTTATGTTTTCCGGAAATTCTGAGCTGAAGGAATGGATGGGGACTTTCAACAGCCAGGTTGGCTGGTGACTCCTTGAGTCCCCGGTGGGGACCAATCCCATGTAGAGCAGAGATGATGCTCTATGGCAGGTTAACCTCCTCCTGCGACAGCATTTGGGGATTCAAAATCCAGACCTTCCTGGGTGAAAGGAGAGGAAATAAATTTGCCCTTCTCCTCGATCCACAAAAAGCTCACTCTTCAAACTTCAATGTGCAGAAGATTCACCTGGGGAATCTTAAAATGCAAATTCTGATTCAGGAGGCCAGGGTGGTGCCTGAAACTGTCTTTCTAACAAGCTCCCAGGTGAGGCTGGTGCTTCCGGTCACTTGCCCTTACTCTGAGTAGCAAGGCAATAAATATAAACAATCCAGCTACTCAGCTGAGGAGTGGGGGGGAGGGAGGGGCGGGTACTAGGAGGACAATAGAAATATATTTGATATTTGATGCCCTCATGTATTACTCAGCTTTTTTCTCTGTGTCCTATCTTTGTAATTTTTAAAAAAGGGCAAATACATATAATCTTTTTTTTTTTTTTAGAAGAAAAGGAAAGAAACAATGACCAGCTCTGTGTTTTTTCTTGTTATGAAGTCGGTATCTGCTCACACCCTGCCCAAGGGTATGGCTTCGGAATTCTGGAATATCACAACCTGATACTAGAGCATGTGGGAACCAGGAGACTCTTTCTGAACAGAAGAGATGACCACAGTCATGGTCAGATCTCAGTGAGATCTGTGCTTGACAAACCAAGGAACATGGTGGTCACAAGCCACGGCAGCCCGAGGCCACCATGGTGCATCTCCCTGGATGTACACCGATTCAGGTATGGGGGCCGGGGGGCAGCTAACATGCATAAGTTAACTAATCAATCATTTAAAACATAATTTATATCAAAACAAACATGGATATTTTATGTGGCAGAATTCAGACACTAAATACATGTTTCAGATTAAACAGACACTTCAAAGAACATTTATCCTTGCCCCCCAGACCCCAGTCTTCCCTGTGATGTAGGGGCATCTTGGTTAAAAAAAAAACAAAAAAAAAAAACTGGAGAACTGATGACCCACGTGAACCACAGTGGGGCTTAGACTAATGATCCCACAACCACCTCTGGGGACGCAGACAGGGAGACTGCCCCAGCAACGGCAGCATTTCCCAAAACTACAAGCCCCATTCATCATCCATGGAGAGTTTAATTGTCCTGTCCCACCTTTGTGTAACTCCTCAGCATTACAATCTTACACTGATATTTTCAACTGAAACTAAATAAACATCACCAACTACCTGTCACACAAGTACAACATGTCTACAACTAAGCTCCTTGGATATACACCCAGCCCTTCCAGACCTGCTCCTCTTCTCACATTACATTTATCTCCATCCATCTGGAGAGAAGCTGAGCACTTCCCCAGCTTTTTCTCTCCTTTGCCCACAAGATTCAGTCTCTAAATCCTGTCATCTCTGATGATGCCACCCATATCCTGAGACCATTCCCTCCCTCTCCACCCTGGCTCAGCCCCCATCTCCTCTCACCTGGACTACTGCCATGACCTCCAAGCCAGGTTCGCTGTTCTGGGCTGTTCCCACCTCAGTATTCCCTCCACACACTGGCTGCTGAAAGGATCTTCCTAAAGCATGAACCCAGACCCGTCCCCTGTCCTGCCTAAGAGCTTTAATTGATGGCACCCCTTGTCACCATCCTTCTCTCTGGATCATATCCAAACTCCCAAACCAAGCTTTCTAAAGGCCCTTTAGAATGTGGTCACCAAACTGCGGTTCCAGCCCCCACCCCTCAGGTCCTCCTCTTGTTGTCATTATCTGACCACCCCATGTTCCAGGGCCACTACTTTGCACAAACAGTGTTCCTTCTGCCTAGAAAGATTCTTGCACCTTCTCCAACTGATGAAATCCGCTATCCTCCAAAACTCAGTTTAAATGTTACATAATTTATGAAACATCCCGCAGATCTCATGCTCATATAATCCTCCTCCCTCCTGACTCCCCCAGTACACCTCGTACCTGCCTCTATTATTGCCCTTTGCCATCGTATCATGGTTATATGTCTATTGTGAGCTCTTCACAAATAAAAGCCAAGTATCTTTGTAGCCTCAGAGTCTAGCCCAGAACAGCCCAGTGAATGAGTGCATGAATTAATGAAAGGTGGCTTTTCTACCCTGCTTTCTGTTTAATTCCATGCTTTCTGACCCAAGTAGGAGTCTACTGATCCCACTTGAGGAGAGACAGGAGTGAGAGACCATTAACCATTTCCCCCGCAGTTGAAAATCCTCCCCTTACCCCAGGGGAATGCCAGGAACCAAAACCTTACAGGAAATGTTGGTCCTGCTTGCCTGGGTCTCTCACATCAGTCCAATTGGTGACACGACTAATTTCCAGCAGTGGGATGGAGATAGAGAGAAGAGATACATTTCTGGGCAAGAATTCAGGATAGAAAAATTGGATGTCTCCAACCTCCCTAAAATCAAGTTTTTGTAATTTCAAAATGCTGGGAATGAATTCCCAGGACATGAAAGTATAAAAGAACTAGAAGTCCAAGTAAATGTGATTAGAAGTGTCTATGCTGGTACATATTAGGTCTCTATTACTTATGTCAACGCAATCCAGCACTGTCATGATGTATGTCATGTCTTCCTAACCAAACTGTAAACTCCTGTGAGCATACACTATATTTTTACCTACACTGGGTTAACTCTCTGGGCCTAATGCTGTCTTTTTAATAGAGGAGAATTCCAATAAATGCTGTGTACATGATCAAGGGTTGGCTGTATACATGTGTGTCTATATATACTATGTAATTTTTTCTGTTATACTTTGCCTACAGCTTTCACTTAAAAAATAGAAAAAAAATGGAACCAATCAGGTTTTGCAAACAGAACAGGCATATAGGCCTGTGTTGATACCTAAATGGGTTTTGCTTTTGGTCCTGCCAGAGGCAGGGGGATTGATTAGTTAATTCCTCCAGGGGTCTTCCAGCCCTGTGGTTTTCACTCCGCAGTTTTCTCTTGAGAAAGTCTACGCAGTCAACTATATACCCGAATGCTGAGGCGTCACTGTGGATTGGATCTGGCATCTAGAAACCGCACTGGTGAATCTTAAGTATGTTAATATGGATAATTTAAACCTTATAAATAGCTTCCCATAATGTGTTTCTTGCCTGAGGAGGTCTTTTGGTTGGAGTACACTACGATCAGGCTTGAGTTTGCAACTTGAAAAGAAAGCCAGAATTTGAGAAGTATAAAATTTTATGTAGCTTTTTCTTTCATAAGCTCATGTTTATTGAAAGGGCTGGTGGTAATCTCAGGGAACATGGAGCTGTGAAAGGGATGCAGGGAGGTTGCTTCAGCTCTCTGTGGGTGCTTCCTTATTAAATTGGTGTGGTTTCAAAATCAAAAGCTAATTATTCCAATATTCTCACCTGAGATGGGCAGCCTGCCTGGGCCATGAGGGTTCCCACTGACCCTTCAGCAATGAGCAGGTAAAATTTGGGTGATGACACCTAGAGAATGAATAAAGCAGGAAAAAATATATAGAACTTTACTACCCTCTTCCTAACTTAGAAACAAACAGATGAAAACATATATTGGGCTTTAAGACCTAGTTTAAAAATTATTTCCACACTGCTTATCTTTTTAACTGTATGTCTTCATTATCTTCTAAAACAAGTGTCAAGATTATAAAAGAGGTTCTTATACAGACTTCTTATGTGCGCTTAGACATTTCTTTAGCAGTACAGAACTTGAAAGAGAAGTTTCATGCCCAGGAGTCCTTCTAAAAGATGTTTGTGGGTGGCCAGCACCCTTGGAGAGCCCTCTTAAACTAATTCGGGAGGGCATCTGTCCTGGCGTTACCTGGTTACCAAATCCGGAAGTTCTTAGCAGAAAATGTTGAGGCATTTATTATATTTTTAACTTGCAGTTCATTTTGTAGTTATCAGAGAAATCGAACAGCATGAGTTCATGAACTTCTTTTTGAAATATAACTGAGTTGGCTAAATAGCAATTTTGAAAATGCAGGTTCTGGAGTCAGACCATGTTGACAAATGAAAACTCCACCATTTAGAGCGGGTGGAGCCTGCTTGTCTACAAAATGAGATCAGGATAGGATCAGCTTCATAGGGTACTCGACAGAATTAAACAGGAAAATGTAATCAAAATGCTTGTAGAGGGACTTCCCTGGTGGTGCAGTGGTTAAGAATCCACCTGCCAATGCAGGGGACACAAGTTCGAGCCCTGGTCTAGGAAGATCCCACATGCCGCGGAGCAACTAAGCCCATATGCCACAACTACTGAGCCTGCGCTGCAGAGCCCACAAGCCACACTGAGCCCACACAGCACAACTACTGAAGCCCATGCTCCCTAGAGCCCGCGTGCTAAAACTACTGAGCCCACATGTGGCAACTACTGAAGCCTGTGCGCTCTAGGGCCTGCGTGTTGCCAACTACTGAGCCCGCATGCTGCAACTACTGAAGCCAGCGCGCCTAGAGCCTGTGCTGCGCAACAAGAGAAGCTGCTGTGATGAGAAGCCCGCACACCGCAACGAAGAGTAGCCCCTGCTCGCCGCAACTAGAGAAAGCCCACGTGCAGCAATGAAGACCCAACACAGTCAAAAAAAAAAAAAAAAAAGCTTGTATAAGGGAAGTGCTCATTACATATTTGCTATCATTATTTTAAATGTGTGATATTTGTGGTTCCAGGAGACTTACCAACAAAGCAAACAGTGTATGATATTAACTTCTAGTGAATTTACAAATTATTAAACATGCCTCAATACAGAGGAGTCGAACAAGAAGAACACTGATGCATCTATAATTAATTCAAATATTTTGATAATAAATTGTTTCTCTAAGTCTCATGCTTTCAAACAAACTATAATTATATAGTGGTTTTATCTGTGCACACAATCACTGTAAGAGGGACGGAAGTCTCGGTGGGAAGGCCTCTATCGCCCTCCGTGAGGTTGGGTGACAAAATGTCAGGTTCACATTGCTGGCATGAAGTCATGGTGAACAGGCACCAGGCTGAAAGGTAGGGAACTTAAGTCTGCTGTTAAACAGCACACGTCTGGATCGAGTCACTTCACTTCCCTGGGCCTTGATTTCCTCATTTTTAAAATGAAAAGACACAACTAGATGGCTCTCCTGTCCCTGTCACCGCTCAGGTTTTATACTCCTACCCACTAACAACAAAATACTTGCTGTTCTGAATAACTGAATGTTCCATTTTACTTGACAAATAACATAAGTACCGTATATGAATGACAGATGTTCAAGAGATGTTGTTCACCCACAGGGGCTTGGTCTTAGAATCAAAACTCCTAGAGTGTGCAGAAAGAACTCTTGATTTTGGGCTTCCCTGGTGGCGCACTGGTTGAGAGTCCGCCTGCCAATGCAGGGGACACGGGTTTGTGCCCCGGTCCGGGAAGATCCCACATGCTGCGGAGCGGCTGGGCCCGTGAGCCATGGCCGCTGAGCCTGCGCGTCCGGAGCCTGTGCTCCACAACGGGAGAGGCCACAGCAGTGAGAGGCCCGTGTACCGCAAACAAAAAAAAAAAACTCTTGATTTGATGACTCAGATGACACTTGAGGCTCTGGTTGTGCCAGAGGTTTATTATTAGAGACAAAAACCATAAAACTGTACCACAAAGTGTGCCTGATTATGTGAACTTTGCTGGGGGTGGTAAGAAGTTCTACATAAGCTTAAGGTTGGCTGCCCTTATGTGTTAATATTTTAAAAGTTCAGAGTATACTTTTTAAGGTACGTGTGAAATGAAAATGTTCCACTGTTGTAGGAGTGACGACATTATCCAGCACATAATTCTGGATCTGATACTAACTAGTTCCAGAACCTTAGCCAAGCCACTCTGAATCTCCTTTCTCTACATGTAAAACGAGGTGAGGATCCAAAGACATAATAGATGTGAAAACACACTGGAAAATAAAAACCATCATACAAATGCCATAAACTGTTATTCTGCTCTGCCAAAAAATGGAATGATCAGTTAGTTCAAGTGGGATGGATTCAACATGCCAGTTCTTTGAGGTAAAGAGACCTCCAAATGGATGGATTGTCAGAATTTTCCATCCAGATGCTTGCTCCTCTGTCAATTTAGCCTAAGTCAACTCGAAGGCATCCCTTATGCTACATACACTCCTTATCAATTAAGCTCTCATTTAGATACTTAGGTTTTTGTTTTTTTTTTTTTCACGTGGTCAAGATTTATTTCAAGGCCTGAAAACACTGACTAATCGAAAATGGCCCTACTGCAATTTCTTATAATATATACTTTATATATGAAACTTAAAAAACTGTAGACACTATTAACTAACTCCTAAACCACACACTATAGGCTTTTCAAAAGCAATAGTTATTTAACAAAATGTAAGGTGACAATATCAAAGAATCTTCACACTTAATGAGGACACAACCAGTCACAAGCTACTCAAACACAAATCTTTTTTACACTTTCCATGTTTGTTTTTAACTTTGTTTCATAGAACCACTGATAATTGAGGTTTCTTTCAAGTATAGGATTTCTAAAATTAAAGCACATTTTCTAAGTATTTCTATAAAGAAGAAATGAAAAAGACACATACTACATTGTTTGCCATAAATTCAGACACCAAAAAGTCAAAACATTCCTGCTTCCCCCTCCTCCAACGTTAGCTTTAGATGTTCTTCTAAATATATAAACAGTTTTGTTAAAATCAGTTCTCATTTATGTAGATTAGGGGAAAATGGTTTTGTAATGAGTCGTCTTTAAAATTATCTTCTAGATAGCACTCTTTAGCCTTAAATTACATTGTGCACACACAACTACCACAGTCTGCATTTGCTCAGGAACATACAGTCACATTAAAAACAAATAATTTTGTATTTCATAGTTTAGTTGGCTCTTAAATAGTTTCCCTAAGGGGAGAAACAAGTATTTTGTGTTGTTTAAGAAACTGGTATATATAAATGAAATGCTAGGTGTTCGTTTAAACTTTGAGGAAACCTACAGATGAACATTTGGGTGTTTTCTCTAAAATGCAAGAGATGTGCACTTAATCACTGTTCATATATTGAAGCGATGGGATGGCAGATACAGACGCGGATGAAACTCTACATTTTGTAAATGTAAAGCTGGATATTCTAAATGGAATAACTGACACTGACAATTGTTTACAGGAAACAAAGGTTAAGAAAAATGTTGAAGAATATCTACTGTTAAAAAGAGAGAAGTGTTATACAACACAAAAATGAGAACTAGAGATTCGAAAAACACTCATTTTACTGTTTTAAAAGAAAAACAAAAAAATAATAGGGAGAGAGTCTAGACCAATTAGAACTGAGGCAGCTGTAACAAAAATGGAACACAGTACAATGATTTGAGCCCTTAAAGGAAATGACTAACTAAAATGAAATTTCACAAGTCTTCATGTCTGTAATAATATATGAATGCACAAAATATCAAAAATACGAAGTCTGGATTTTTCCCCTCAGGTTTGTAATAAACTGTCAAACCTCTGCTTAATATAGTTACTTTTATGAGCCTTCTGATTGGCAGAGCATGCTATGCAGGTACATGCATGCTAGAATTTTACCATGAGAATTATAGTTCTCATCTCAGACTAGTGACTTGCCTGTTACCCATATTTATATATATTTCATTTCCATTATAAAACACTTAAGACCTTTCTAGTGGTACATTTTAATCAACATATTACATAAAAAAGAATCCTGATTTTTAAAATGAACCTCTTTAGTACTATAACATGATGGGTTTAATTGAATAGCTGGAACATAATATGGTAACTACATTGTACTGTTTAATTCACAGCTGTAGGAAAACATTTGATTTTAAAAATATAACCAAGATGAAGCTGTAGAGTTATGAGCAGTAAAATATTAGAAAACAGTGAATGAATAAATAAGATGCTTTTCCATCAGTGGCCATTCATTATTTTGCTTTTAGGAACCTGGAAGAAATTGTCTTCTTTGAGTTTCAAATGTTCTGGTAAATCTAGTCGTTTCTTAGCTTCCTCAATATCACCTTGAATTGCTGAAATAAGTGACTCTAAAGAATCAAAGTTCTTTTCTGGTCTGAGGCAGCCAACGATGGCCACGTTGAGAATTTCCTCTTTGAAAGTATGCATGATATTAGTTTCCATGGACTTTTTTGTATTCTTGTAGTATGGGTTCCATTCTATGCTCACCACCATCTTATGGGCATCTCCACTTCCAACACTGGCCCAACCATAATATATGCCAGTGGATGCATCAGCTGGAAGATTATCTACTACTGGTTCAGGAAAGTTAGCTGTAGGGATGCCCTGCTGCTTGGGGCCGCGACCGAAGCCCCGCACCAGCTGGCCGCGGCAGAAGTACGGCAGGTGCCTCATGACGCCGTCCGCTCGGGGTGCGGGCTGCGGTCCAGTCCCCACGTCCGGCGGAGCTGCCGTCGAGGCGGTGCCCGGACCCCCTCCCCGGACCATCCGGGGGACAGGGGCGGGAGCTCCACAGGCCGGGCGGCCGGGCAAGCGCACAGGCGTACTACAGGCCGAGCAGCGCGGACAACACGCCGCGGCGAGACGCTCACGCCACTGACCGAACAGAAGGTGCCGGGCGACTCAGACGCTGCGTCTGGGCTCCGGAACGCCGGTCGACAGCTGAAGGGCGGCTGTGGGCCGGGAGCGGAGCTGGGGCGGGCCGGCTTGGGAGCACCCCCCAGCCCACCGAGCGCCGCGGGCCTACGCACTCTGCCCAGGCCGAGCCGATACTTAGGTTTTAATCACACAACAAATCTTGGCCTGCTGCAAGGTAAAAACCAGGAAGAGAGTGTGTGATCCATCTTTAAAACTCACCAGCTAACACCCTGAAGAAACAGAAAGGTAGCTAAGCATTCCTAACCAGACACCACCAATGAACAGTTATATGAATATGTGGCGGGCACATTCTGGATCATAACGCAGCAGAGGATCTCATTCATTTCACTGCAAAGCTTATTGTAACGAAAACTGAGACCCTACTTTCTGACCAGCCTGTTTCTACAACATGCATACTTCACTTTCTTGGTTTTCAACTGGAGGTGAGAAACAATGTTTTGAGAGTATCTGACACCTTCAATAAAAAAGAAGGCAACAAGAAAATGTGCTGAGAGATTCTTCTCTAGTCCAGGAAACCTAAATAAAAGTCTCAAACCAAACACCACTGACACAGTTGCAGCACTCAGAAAAGTCGGTAGCACTTGCCTAGTAATAATCTAGACTCCACAGAGTGCTCTCTTAGGGACATAGGTTCCTTTCCTTTCTTCTTACATTCATATCCGATTTTTGTGATCATTGTTAAACATTTAACTGGATTGATTCAACTGACCGGCTACATTTTGACAGCTCAAAGTACCAAGTTATTTAATTAACTCATTTTCAATTAACACAGTTGCTGCTAACCTGGTGTAAATTAAGTCTCCTCAGACTCTAGAAAAAGAGAGAAAGGAGGCCAATGGGACTGAGATTGCTATTGCATATCCCCTGCTGTCAGAAGTTTCCAGTTCAGGTCAGACCCATAAAAGAATGTCTTTTTTGTGGTTAAGTGTTAACTGGCAGCCAGGTGCTAAGACAGTGCTGAATCAGCCAAGAAGAGAGGGAGTAAAAGGAAGAAGAAAGTTTGGTTTATAGGCTGAAGTGAGCAAAGGAAACAGAGCCTGGCGAGAGTTATATATTGCTCCAGGCGGGCACAGGTGGATGGAACTGCAGGCCAGGTCAAAAAGAGAGAAAGATTTATGTTCTGTGCAAACAAAAGGCCAGAAGAAAAATCACCAATCCGGTTGGGCAGCTCTGAAGTGAAGGAAACAGCTGTTCATACAGTGAGGGAATGGTCAGGTAAGACGAGCTGGAAATAGTCATCAGAAGGCCATCTGCTGACCTGGGAAGGCATGCCCTCGAGGCACGGAACAAATCCTGTCCTCCAGGAGGCCACGCAGAGGGGCCAGTACTGGCCAGGCCAGGAAACAATGCCAGGACGAGGCATTAAAGTTACATGAGCCTCATGTAAGAAGTTGCCTGGCGAGTTTACTTCCGAATGTGAAGTCGAGTGGAAACACAATGTTTTCTTCTTTGAGAACTTGGCATACCCACTCCACCGGGCCTCTCTGTAAAGCAAGAATGCGGAGAGGTAGTTCATCAAATGCCAGTGCCCCGTTACCCATCACCTTCTCCGGAGGCTGCCGCTCCACCCCTCCTGGACACTGGTGGGGGTAGCCGTCAGCTTGGGGCAGCTTCTGGCTTGGGGACAGTGCCACAGCACCCCAAGAACTTGTGGCCTAAGTGAGGAGAGTGGATGGGAGGTGGCCTTTGACCATGGAAGACAGCCTGCTGGGCAATAGGATGGGCAAGCCAGAAGGGGCACAGAAAGGCAGGCGGAAATGAGAGCAGGAACTGGCAATGACCTTGCATTAATGGGCAGCATACCCCACTGAAATAAAGGCTGGCATGAGTGGGGCTTTGCTCTAAGGAAGCCGGCAGCAGCTGGGTCCTACCAATACTAATGAGCGTCATTATATCCCTTGTACAAACGAGCCAAATTTCAGACAAAAGGTGGGAGAGAGAAAAGATTTATATCATAACACAAAATACAAAATGTATGACCAAATGTCATGAAAGAACCAACTGATAATTGGTGGGACAGCAAAGGCAATCAGAAGAAAGCACTGTTTGTCCAGAGTACTAAGATTAATAAGAGTGAGTGTTGTGGCATTATTAGTGACCAAAATACAAAGCTGAAGTCAAACCCCTTGACCACCCTCCCTTCTCTCTCCCCTACCCCATATTTCAATATCTATGTCCTCATGGTGTTATAATTTACACACACATACAATACATATTCATATACGTAGGAAGAGTGAAGGTAGTAACATTTGTTGAATCCTTATTATATGCCAAACACTCTTCTATATCCTTTACAGGTATTAACTCATTCAGTCTTCACAACATGCCTAAGAGGTAGAAACTATTTCTATCCTCATTTCACAGATAAGAAAATGAAGCACAGAGAGCATATGCCACATAACACAGCTGGTAAGTATCTGAGCTGAGATCTGAACCAGGCATTCTGGGTCCTGAGTTAGCATCTTCATTTGAGTTCCTGAAATCTCAGACCAAGGACTTTGGTGATAAGTGGTTAATTATCAGTGCTGAGCTCCTCACATCCAGCCCTCTCCAGACTCCAGTCCTCAAACCTACTGCTCTCTGAGGTGCTATCCCCTCATCTCTGTCCATTCAGATCCTTCTTTTTCTTCATGTCCCAGCTCAAGACTCAGGAGGTTACCCAGCTGCCGTGCCAAACCATTTTCTCTTCCTCCTCAGCTGACAGTGAGATTACATTTCCCGGTCTCTTTCATTTAAGGATGGCCATGTAACAGGCTCTAACAAGTGGAATGTCAGCACAGTGACACATGCCACTTCCAGGCCTAGCTTATGAAACTCTGCATGTGGAGCCCTCCTTCTAGTTTGAGGCAGATAAGCATGGAGCCCTGGGAAGCCACATGCTGAAGCCAGTGACGCCATTTGATAGACGGTCCTGATCCCTGATCCCCGCTTAGAGGAGGGCCACCCACTAATCAGGAACTCCCACGTGGGTCCTCATGTAAGTGGGAAATAGACTTCCGGCCATCATGTTGGAATCATCGCAACTAGGAGTTTGTTTACTGTAACAGCCATCATCACTCTAACTAATATGAACTTTGATGGATCCACCTCTACACTAGGCTCTGTGTTTGTAAGCTGGTTCCTGACCTTAAAGAATCCACAGAAAAGGGCTTCCCTGATGGCGCAGTGGTTAACAATCCACCTGCCAATGCAGGGGACATGGGTTCAAGCCCTGGTCTGGGAAGATCCCACATGCTGTGGAGCAACTAAGGCTGTGCACCACAACTACTGAGCCTATGCCCTAGAGCCCGTGAGCCACAACTACTGAACCTGCATACCACAACTACTGAAGCCCGTGTGCCTAGAGCCCGTGCTCCGCAACAAGAGAAGCCACCGCGATGAGAAGCCCACGCACCGCAACAAAGAGTAGCCCCTGCTTACCGCAACTAGAGAAAGCCCGCGCGCAGCAATGAAGACCCAATGCAGCCAAAAATAAATAAATAAAATTTTTTAAGTTTTCAAAAAACAAAAGAATCACAGAAAAGAGGGAAAAGAGATAAAAAACATAAATAGAATATTAAAATGTTGCAATAACAGAATGTCTAATATTTTGTGGGAATACTGCTAAAAGCATGAAGTCTGGAAAAGCCATTAGAAATACAGTGACAGTAGAGGAAGAGGCGGAGTTAGCATCTCTCCCTGATAAACCCAGCCCATTCGTTCCATCCCAGTGAGGATACTGGGCCTCACTTTATGTTATATGGTGAAAACTGTCCTAGAAAAGCCAATTCTGGTGCCTATCATGCCCACCAGCTCTGTTCAAGGGACATGCCCCCTTTGTGCCCCAAACGAAGGGAATATGCCTCAAGCGCTGCCTTAAGCATGTCTGTGCCCCTAATTAGACCAAGGGTGGCCCAATCTCCAGGTTGACTTCAGTCCACTGGGGTGGTCTGATGTCACACTGTGCCCAGTGGTAATTAACTAGGCCATTCAGATTCTCCCACTCTGGAAGATGAATGAGGGAACCTCGAAGGAATTAGCCTATTGGAGCAGGATGAAAAAGAAGAAGGAAGGCAGAGAAGACTGGAACACAGGCTGTGTGTTCACAGCCTGTAATCTCACTGTCAGCCGAGGAGGAATGAGAATGCAGATCCCGCCACTGAGGGGCACGTTGGTCAGCTGCTTAGTGGCAAGCAGCAGATGGACTCTGGCTGATTGAAGCAGAAAAGGGATTTGTTAAAAGGGTAACAGAGAGCTCACAGAAGCCCTCTTAGCCTGGACTGCTATTACATTCCATAGACTGGGTGGCTTAAACAAGAGGCATTCATTTCTCATGACTCTAGAGACTGGAAGTCCAAGACCGAGGTGCCAGCAGATTTGGTTCCTGGGGAGGAGAACCCGATCCTGACTTGCAGACAGCCACCTTCTTGCTGTGCCTTTCCATGGCAGGGTCGAGGGAGCTCTCTTGTCTCTTCCTCTTATAAGGGCACTAATGCCATCAGAGGGACCACACTCTCATGACCTCATCGAAACCTAATCACCTCCCAAAGGCCTCACCTCCAAATACTGTCATTGGGGTATATGGCTTCAACATATGAATCTACATAAACATTCATTCCATAACAGCCTCGAAAACAGAGCTAGGCTTGGGGATTCTGCTGCCAGGAACCACAGCCAAAATCACTCTCTAGTTATGCCCCATAATCCTCTGCCTTCCACCACTCAGTGGAGGGACTTGTCCCATTAGCACCAGTGCGCCAGGCACTGCCCTGTTCATCTTCTGTGGCACTTGTCACCTCCTACCTTCTGCCAGGATCATTTCTGACCACATCTGATCCCCCTACAAGAACAGTAGTAGATCTGTCTCTCTATGCCTCTCACGGCCCCATCAGGAGTCTTCAGCCTAGTGGTTAAATGAATGCATCAATATCTAATGAATAAAAAGAATTTCCATTTAATATGACAGCTGCCTAAAGTAATAAAGCTGCAATAACAGTAGCTACAATGTATTGGGTATTTACTAAGTGCCAGTAAATTCTTCAGTACTTGATGTGCAGTCTCTCATTTAATCTTTACAGTAACCTCGTAAGGAAAGCATTATTATTACCTCCATTTTACAGAGGCAGAGGTGTGGACTTAGGGAGGTAAGTAACTTGCCCAGTTTCACTCACCAAGTAAATTAGAGGAATAGGATTCAAGCTGTTGATAATGTCTCCAAAGCTCACGCTCATTACACTTTTAGATCATCTAAAATAGACCCTACCCAGCACCTGCTCATGTTAAATGCCACCAAGATAAGAAAAAAAATTCCCATAGTCCATTTCTTTCCCCACTCACTGTTCCCTCCTCCCAAGAAAGTTAATAATGGAAAGACACATGACATATCCACCACAGATTACTGTCAGTCCATTCAGCTAATTTCAAAAAAGATGATGCTAATTATTAGACATAATGAAAACTTGCTCTTCAACCACAATCCAAGGGGAATAGTCCAATTGATTAACAGGGATTTCAAACCACGCATTCAATTTCTCCTGCTCATGTTATAATGGATGGGAAAAATTGGTTTGTAGACAGAGATTTTTGAGAGCTAAGTGTCTAAGACACTGAAGGGAGCCACCTCATTAAGTCCTAGGCCTGGTTAGGCAGGCTCTCGAAACCAGAGGCAAAGCCAACGGCAGGTAAACTCACTACAGGCATTATTTAATGAAAGTCTGCACTTTATCAGAGCATTCTTCCTGAGTCCTAGATTTTTTTGCATGTTTTTTTCTTTTTCTTTCTTTTTTAACCATTCGTTAGTCTTTAAAAAATGCAGCATTGAAGCAGTTAAAAATAAATCTAGGATTTGCAGAACAATAAGAACTTAATCATGGCAGCAAACTAAACCTCAGGGACAATTTTAGTCTCCAAGTTAAAATATGGTGTCTCTGAGTAAATTGACTTTTCACAGAATACTCTAACATAATGAATAGTCAGGCACTCCAAGAGAAGCTCCTGGGTATTGGTCCAGAGCCCACAACCAGCAGAAAGATCATGGTGTATGTTGAAAAAAATTACCCATTCTAAAGGTCCTCGGCTATCTTGAATATTTTATTAGAAACCTTTTTGTGGTGGAGACCAACTGGGAGCTCTTTCTCCAAGAAGCGAGCTGTCAACGGTAGGAGAATTGAAATCCAGACCAAGTCAAGCTTAATTAGATCTCCCCCCACCTCCAACCTCACATTTCTGGTATATTCTTTGCTGACCATGAAACTTGATAAACAATAATACATTGGGATTTGTTCCCCCTAACCTTTCAAAAAGAAAAGTGCAATTGTGGACAGGTGGAGAAAGAAAATAAAAATGTTGTGGCAGATTTCAAGACTCTAGACAAAATATTAGCTGAATGCTGCTAATAATGTAATCACAATAATGTGATCAGAAAACTCACAGAGGTGCCTCAAGGGTGGCACCGGGCAAGGAGCAATTCAGATCCGTGAGTAAATAGTTTCTGAGTCTCTGCTTTAAGGCCAGCACTTGCTGGGCAACACAGGGAAAGTGACCATATATTCCGGATTTTATGAGAAAAATCTCAATGTCAAGTCTCCTCTTCCCTCATCCCTGCACATCCACATGGTCTCATTTAAAGCACATGTCCCAAGTCTGGGTTCAGAAAATATGATTGCTGAAAGGATGGTGGATATAACTCACTGTACATGAGGAGTTAGTACTATAGTTACTGCAGTAAAGGCACTGAGTGTGGATGGCAGAGCTGGGAGATCATCATTCCTTACACCAAGCTCACTTTTACGGATTGCTATTTTCTGTTTTGTAGCTTTACATTTTTCTAAATCCTTAAATACGACAACTTCCCTTCTTTGTAATTTGGCAAAGTGCAGGAGTTCATGTAACATTTCGCTTGCCTCATATTTTCAGACAACTTTCTATTAATAGCATTATTTGTGATATAGCCTTCTTTTGAGGACACCCCTTCTACCCTTTGCAATAAATTTTACAGTGCTGTATTTCAAAAACAATTTAATAGGAGCCTGGTTTCTTTTGAAAAATGTGTGCATATCCAATTTTCCCTTAGTTTCACAATACACAACACATCTGCTATTTCAATGATAACAGATGTTATACTTGAAATTGTAATAACTTGTGAGTTAACTGTATTCAAAACTTTATAGTTACACACGTTCCAATAACTTAATCCTCTACCATTATCTCTTCAAATTGATTTAGCTCTGCAGAAGTTGGAGAAAATCAAATATTCATTGTGTTTGCTTTGTGCATGTATACAAAAATCACATCATGATTTATCTCTCCTGGTATTAATCCTGTCTTCTTTGGAAAGATGGGGTAAAAATCATAACAGGATCAACAATCCCTCTTCTCTTTACTCATAAAGATAAATTTCATAGGCAATTCAGGATTCATATGCATGCATCTATGTACAAGCTTTTTTATGGATTTGTAGGGGCCCTATAAATCCATTCTGCATTTCTAGCCATTTACCGTTTAAATAAATGACCTTTCCTCTTATCTCAGGGGCACAAGCCTACCCCCATTTGGCCATTTTATCTTTTATTAGGGAAACACCTCTCTTCTCCCAAAGCAGACTACTTTTTTCTCTCAAGCTTCCCTTTTGTCTTTTTTTTTCTCCCAAATCCAGAGATTACAAACCCTGTGCTGAAATGTGTGGGTTACAATGACATACGCACAAGTAGACAGTGGGCCAGTATAGTGGGGGGTCTGAAGGAGCATGCTAAAGTCAGGAGAGCCTCCACCTTCTAGAATTTTCCATACCAGTAGAGAGCAGAAGACTTGTGCAACAACCATGAGTAAAACTACTCCTGGGAGCTGTTTGAATGAGAACATATGCTAAGGGGGTCCAGGGAGGGCTGGGGGCCCAGCAGGGCATCATAAGGGAGCACGGCCTGGAGTTGGGCCTTGGGAAATGCTGGGATTTTGAAAGGCTGAAACCCAGGGAGAGGGTACCCCCAATAATGCCAAGGCTCAGTAAGGACTGTGTGAGAGGGATGTGAGCAGAGGGGAGTCTGGCCTCTCTTTTGGCTGATCTACCCCAGCAAGAGGGCCATGCTCTTGTCAATTTCCAATCTCTTCCTTGCACTTCCCTCTGAACAAAAGATAAAGAAAACACTGGTCTTTTCACATATGCTTCACCAAACACATAGCCCCAAAAGTCACCAGCTGGACAGGCCTGGGTAGGAGAGAAACTCCTGAGGTGAGGAGAGCCTAAGCGCCCGTCACTCACTGGGTCCCAATTTTGTTTTGGCCTGTGGGCTGTACTAACTTCAGAAAATTAGTTCCATTATGCTCAGCTCATTCCCAGACCAACTTGCCACATCTAGCACACATCCTCTAGGGATTTCCCCCCAAATACCAGACCAATGAGTGCTCAAACAACATGAGTGTCACTACAGATATTTACAAGTGGAGAGAAAGCGCTGCTTGAGATGGGGACAGAAAATTAACTACCAAGTTAAGCATTAAAGGCTTCAGTCTCATCCTCTGTGTGGAGAGGCAATAGGGCACAGCAGGCTTTACAGCTAGACTGCCTGGGTTCAAGTCCCAGCTCGGCCACTTTCATGCACTTTTGACTTCTCTGTGTCTCAGCTCCCTTCATGTATAAAATGGGTGTGATAATAATACTTAACCTCATTGGGTTATTGTAGGGATTACAAGAGATGAAATGTGTAATGTTCTCAGAACAGTACAGAGCATCCAGTATTGATGCTATATCTGTTATTATTATTGGGGCCATGGCCCTTCATTAGTGCTCCTATTAAAGAGCTAGAGTCCTCGCAGCCCACTGACCCAGCGCAGTGAGCCCTTCCACTCTTGCCCTGAGGTTGTTCCCTGGCCTTTGCCCTGATACTCCCGCTTGGATCTCTTTCGATCTGAGTGATGTGTTAGGCGACAAATTCTGTTTTGCAGATTTAGTCCCTCTTACTGTCTTTTGACTAGCGCTCATTTCTCCAGAAAATGTAGCTTTTCCTGCAAATGCAGCTCTGGGCCCAGCAGGCACACAATGAAGGCCAGGTGAATTGAGGTTGGCCGTTCTGTTTTCACAAGCAGGCTCTTCTCAGCCTAGACCATGTCACTGTTAATGATGGATTGGTAACCATTTCCTCACTTGTCATAAAGTCTTTGTGTGGGATATGATAGATTTCATGCTATTCTTAAGGACAAGTGAAAATAATATGAGCTACGTGTGTTACCTGAGTAACGAAGTTATCAATATTAGGTCTTTTTAAAAAATCAGAAACAAGGGGAAACAAATATTAGGTAATACCTGTAAAGAAATTCTCCTGGGGACAGGAAGACTCAAAGAATATGAGGTTTAATTCCAAATTCAGTGGTGTTAGCAAGTCTGCCTTGCTCGAATGTCCAAAAAGCATTTGTAGAGCATATACCCCATCTGTGCACACCCACCATGGTGTTCTGCTTAATCTTCATGCCCCTGTGAAGGGGCTCACTGTTACTGAAAAGAAAAAGCAGGGCTGAGTACAAATGCCCTGAAAGCACCGACAAGGGACCAGGGAATGGGGTGGGGGTCACCCAAGGGAACTCTCATTCCATAAAAGGAAAACAAAGATAAAGTAATGGGACCATAGAGTAGCTGGTGTGATTGGCATTTGGAGGGAAGAGGGCAAAGACCTGGCCATAGAGGAGTCTGGAAACACAACTGTGAAGGTCTCCATGGCCCCACTGAGACACAAGGGAGTGAAGAGACAGATGTCTCTGTTTTCCTTCTAATTCTTAGAAGATTCTAACTCTTCATTTGGGTGCCAGGTGCTTGAATTCAGCAGGAAGACATGGATTCTTAACCTTTGGGCCACCTTAACTCTTAGGAAAGACCAGTAAATAAGCCTGCAGGATCTCTTGGATGAATTCTGAGTAAGTTCTGGTGACAGCTAGATGTTCACGTCAAGTTCCAAGGTGAGACTGTAGAAAACTTTGACTTGGGTAACGGGTCCTTTCTGGTTTTTTGCTCCACACTTACTACTTGATAAATTCCTCTTTCAACAAAGTTCAGTTTTGATTCTTCTACTTTGTCAACTCTTCACTCAGATCTGTGGTTCTTTATGGAATCGCCACCAATTTTAACAATTTCTGTCCATCTGCGGCAGATACCAGGGACACCCCCACACCAAAGGATCCTGTGTGTGCTGAGGGTTCTTAGTGCTGTTTCTCCCAGAGGGCAGCTGAGCCGAGGACCACAGCTCTGCTCCTGCTTAGAACCCAGGGTCTAATCTCCTGCAACATGAAGGGTCTCGGGGAACACATTCTACAGTCAGGGTGTTCACAGCTATGTGCATGGTTACAGAGCCAGCTTTCTACAGTTTAACACAGGTTGCCTTTTTTTTTTTTGCTCCACCTTGCATCTCCCTCAGCTCAACTAAGTTCTCTCCGTACTAAAGAAAGCGAGCTTCCCCCTGGCTCTGTGCTCAGGGATGGTCCCTGTTTTAGGCCTTTGCTACCTCAAGCTGGGTGTTCTCTGTGTCCAGGGCTTTGGCCCAGAATCTATCCAGCTGGATGGTTTCCCAGGCTCAGATCATGCCTTTTGAGCTTCTATCCCTGCTCTTGTTTTGACTTCCTGCTCCATCCTGTACATGCTGTTTGCCTGGTTCAGACCCAGAGCCTTGTCCAACCCAAGTTGTCTCTTGCACCATCAATCCCATCTCCTGCCACCCATCCCTGGCTCATCACCACAACAGTATTCTCAAAAACCCACATGCCTGGACTATTTCTTCTGTCGAGCAAAGAGGCACATAATGATGGCACACACAATCCTTCGTGGAGAACCTAACACAGGTCAGGCAGTTTTCCAAAGATGGAAAGGGCAATCATCACCCTCAAGAGGCTACAATCCAGTGGGAGAGATAGAGGATTAATAGAAAATTATAACTCAGGGCTGAAAAATGCTAAGATGGTGGTAGAAATAGAGTGTGATGTTTGCACAGAGAAGGGTAGCTAAGCCAGCATTGAGACAGTGAGGAAGGCTTCTCTGAGAAGGAAGGAAGGAAGGCCTTAAGGAGGATGGAGAGTTAGCTGGGTGAGGGAAAGGGGAGAAAAGAGAAAGGGGTTGTTCTAAGAAAAGAGTTAGCACGTGTAAGGGGCAGGGAAGAAAGGGAGCAGGAATCTGCGACCTGTAGATAATGCAGTTAAGAATGGAGCAAAAATGACAAGTGGGAGTGGTCTAAATTGAGGCTATAGATATAGCCTGAGCTAGACCATGAAAAGTCTTGGCCACAGATTTGAGACTTTATCCAGGGGACATTAGGAAGTCACTCAAGTTGTTTTAAGCTTATGTGATCAACTTGTTTTAGAAGGGTCCCTCTGACTACCATATGGACCTACACTAGAGGGGAGCTAGGTTTGAGGCAAGCAAGTTAGGTAAATAGCCATTTACAGAAGTACTGATGGCCTGAGCTACTGCAGAAGCAATGGAGAGGGACAGGAATGGATAGATTCAGGAAATATGAAGGACTTGATGAGGGACAGGAAGAAATGAGTCACTCCCAGGTTTCTGATTTGGGCAACAGGGAAGACCGTGGTTCTTTTAGCTGGGACAGGGACCTCGAGGAGAAACAGGTTTTGAACCTGAGTTTGAGAAGCCCATGAGACATGCAAGTGGATGTATCAATCAGCTAGACGTGGACTTAGGAAGTGGGAATTCCACAACACAGAGAACAGCCTGTGCTACCTCCTGGGATAATGAATTCCACAAGTTACCATGCTCTCTGTCTGAAATAAGACTTTCCCCCCTCAACCATCACAGTCTCACATAAAACAACCAAAAGCAGGAAGAAAATAATTCCTCTCCTTGTTCTTTCCCCTATTTTTGTAAGGAAGGAAAATCTTTTTCAAAGGCTCTCCCACCCAAGTCCACCCTTAAGTTTCATCAGACAGAACTTGGTCATGTGGCCAGCCATGGATGGTTTATTCCACTGAAAAAGAGAAATGAAATTGCCATGATTAGCTGTGACCAATCACAATTCAACCCTGAGGCTGGGGGAGGAATCTGCCTTCCTGAGCTTACTGCTGCCCAGGGATAAGTCAACAATAGCCGTGTTCAGGATGAGTTCAGTTATGCCATGGTGGCTTAAAACCACAATGTTTATTTCTCCTTCTTGCTATAGGTCCAGGGCAGGATGATAAGGGGTCTCTGTTCATGGTTACCCCCCTTGGAGTCAGGTTGATGGAAGATCCATCTAGGTCGGTGATTTCTAGATTACACTGGCAGGGGAGGAGAACTCCTAAAGTCTCATACTGGCAATTAAACATTATGGTCTGTACCTAACAGCCAGTAGTCACATGGCCACACTCCGACCACAAGTGGGCCAGGAGTTTCAGTCTCCTAGGTGACTGGAATGAGAGGAGAGTCAGATATTGGAAAGCAAGCAGCACTAATGTCTACCAAATCTGCAATCCCTAGCAAATCCAGAGAACGTCCTGGTGTGGGAAACTACTATCTCCTGGGATAACCCATTTCATTTCTGCTCATCCTTGACTGACAAACAATCCATTCTTATAATGAATTAAAAACTCCCTCTACAGCATCTGTCCCTTGTTCTACATACTTATAGAACAATGTTTTTCATCTTTCCCATGACAGACCTTCAACTATTTGAAGATAATTATCATGCCCTCCCAGGTCCTCATTTTTAAAAATTGAATCAAAATTTCAATTAGGAATTCAAAAGTTCAAGTATCTGAAAATAGAGTGACATTGAATTGCAAGTTTGGAAAAAATACAGGAATTTGGATTAACTTCAGAGAAAGAGAACCAAGCTGACGTGTTGGATCAGAGGAAAAGATAATGGATGAGAAAGCAAGTTCCTACCTGAAACTGCAAACGGAGAACCAAATAATAGAAGGTATCTTTTCTTCCTTGGACTCACATTAACTGTGAAATTCTCATTCCTTGTTTGCCATTTAACTTCCAGCCTGATAGAATAAGGATATTTCTGCAGTTACCTTCCTTGACTGCTGGGGTTAGTACCAATGCAAACATTCAAAAAAACTTGATATCCCTCCAATTCTACTAATTGACTCATCTTGTATTTAGACAAGTGTTATTTGAAACTAAATTAGAGTCTTAAGTCAGATAGAGACTCTTAGAATCTTTGACTAATGAATCTTTCTTTTTCAGAAGTGTTTCTTAATACAGACACTTCACTAAAAAGCCAGGAGAGATGGCAGATACAAGTTCCCTACTTTCTTGGAGGTGCTTGTGAATTGTGGGTTAACAGCATAGCAGGGCAGCCAGTTAACACCTGCCTGTGGATTTACATACTTCCAGCCATATATCATCTCCCACCTGATACAGACTTTGTTGAAACCAGAAATGTTTTACCAGGACTGGAAGGTCAGTCCCATTTGTCAAAGCAGGGACAGTCCCTTTGTCTTAGACAGCCTTATCTGGGTTGTGAAGTCGCTCAAGGACATCATCTGCCTTCCAATTAACAGAGCCTTGAGAAAGTTGAGCTCTGGGTACAGCAGGTCTTCTTACTCGTTTATTTCTAGCATTTACTTTTGTCCTGATTAGTAGGCCAGAGTCTACAGGCTGATAAGACAAAGACACCCATCATTTGAAAGGACCGAAGAGTTAACTGCACCAAAACTAATTGTAATGGGTTTCTGTCATGCTCATTTCATGAAAGGGCCTTGTGAGGTCAGTGGCTAATGTCCAACAGGAGATAACAAACAGCAAATTCATTTTGGCAAATATTTATTGAGCACTTACTATATGGCAGGCACTGGCAGGCACTAGGAACTACAATAAGGGGGCAAACAAGCCTGTCCCCAGCTTTCCTAGAGCTCATATCCTGGAGGGGGAGCCAAGCATCAACCACCGGGTCACATCAATCAGAACGTTCAGGGAGTGCTTACTAAGTGCCTGGCTCTGTTCCACATACTTTACATCTACTCATTAACGTAATCCTTACCACAGTCCTATGAAGCAATTACTATCCTTATCCCCCATTTTACAGATGAGCAAACTGAGTTACAAAGATATGAAGAAACTTGCCTTAGGTCATGTAGCCAGTAAGCAACAGAGCTGGGAATGAAACTCTGGCAGGCAGTCTGGCTTCTAAGGCCATCCTGCCCCTCAACAGACCCAGAAGCCTTTGGAAAAACTTTGAACCACACCCTTCCCAGGCCCTCTGTCTGGGGCTTTCCCCAGTACCTGTTCTACTCATCGCTACACCACATTGCATCAAACTCAGGTGCACACTTATTTTTTTTTTTGACATTTCTGAACTCAGGATGCATCCTGCAATTGATAGCCAAAGTGTAACAGGTGGAGTTGTTATGCAGTTTTTTCTGAGTGGTAGGTAACATAATGGTGCAGCATACAAACGAAGGTGAGTTAGACTCGGTGGAAGATGGTACTTGGTGCTGATCTGCCTACCCCACTGGGAAAACATAGGGCCGGACCAGAGCAGGGCTCCATTGTTGGAGGGAAGAAGTTACTCTCATGTCTCGTGAAGAAAGGAGCATGGAAAGTGATAGGTACAGAGTCATACTCTTACAGCTGGGGGTGCCTCGGAAAGTACCACGTATAGGAGCAGAAACTGAGGCCTGAGAGCAGAAGCTTTCAAACTCAGGAGTCAGTTCTTGACAGAGACAAACCAGACCAGGTCTCCTGACCTCCACCCTGTTCAGGGCTCCTGCTGTCCTCTGCTCTTCTAGCTAAAATTCTCCTACAAGAAGCCAAACCACAAGAATCCTAAAGCCAGCAGTAGTCAGCAAAGAAGGTCCTGTTTATATTCCTGTTGTTTAAGTAGACTCCTTTGTTCTGACAAAAAAACTCTTGCCTTCAACAAAGGCATTCATAACAATAAATGCATTATTTCCTCCAAGAAAAGGTTCAATTTCACTGCTTTACAGGGACACAGGTTTACCCAGTATTTTCTTCAGTTACACTTCAGATTTGATGTCTCTCAATACGACTTTCCTTGAGCCCAAAACTGATCATTCCCGACCAACCAACAACCACCATTAAGCCATGGGTTTACAAATGGCATCTTTGTTTTTCCCTCCATGGAACTCAGCAGGGGTTGAAGCAGACGCAATATGCAGAGACACATAACATCTTTGAACTCAGGGAAAATGTGATTGTAAAAGCAGCCTTCTCTCCAGTCGAGATTGGACAGAGCAGGAAGGCATTTAGGCTACTTCTGTTGTGCCTTTCATTACGATGCTGCCTGCCAGCATTCTCCCTAAAAATAGTTGTCACGCCAGTGGAGTCCTCACTCTGGCAAAGAGACTGTTCTGCATCAAGATCCTTTTGAGCTGGTTCTTAAGTTACAGGAATTTTAACTAAATTAGAAAGTTTGCCACTTTGTTCCTCATAGAATAGGAGCCAGAGCCAGAGCTCCTGAAACACGGGTTCAGCTCAGTTCTGAGAAACAGGAAAATGTCGCCTTCATGGCTGGGCACAAAAAAATGTTGGAGCTGGAGAGGGGTTAGAACAAATGGAACCTCCTACTTATTAATGCTTGGGTAGTCAATTTCTTCACCCCTCTAATTCCTTCACCACGTGCCTTCCTGCTAATGTTTTATCAGCGCCGGACCACAGAATAATACATGCTATCCTGTATAAAAAGGTAAAGATGCCTTATAAACTAGTTCGGGTGTTTCAAAACACAGCTCCACTTTCTAAAGTGTTTTTATTTTTCCACAGATAAGGCTCTAAGGATTCTAGAACAGACAGTAGGAATGCCAAGTAAATAAACAATTCAAAATCTTCTCAGTCAGATCTGAAAAGAGTTTCCATAGCATCAGTGCCAAGTTGCTCATCTTACTTTTTAAGTTTCTCCTCTAAGCCTTTAACACAGACCTTGATTTCCAAGAATCTAGCATCAGCTGTTGGGCAGTTTTAAAGACAAATTCTGTTTGCATCTTTTGGCATGCTTTTGATTTATTTTACATCCTTAGGGTACTTTCACTTGTATTGTCTCACTTTGGCTTCCCATACAAACCAGACCGACTGAGGTGCTCAAGAGCCCTTGGGCATGGGGCTCTCTTTGAGTCCCCAGCTCTGGAGACACAATTAATTTTCCCAAGCAACTGCAGTCATCATGATACTGTCTTGCTCAAAAAGTATCATTTCACTCTTACCAATAAAAACAAATTTGAGATATAGGTATGTGTTTGTGTATATTCCTTTCTGAAAATACACTACCATATTATAAGACATTAACGAAAATATTAATATGAAAGACGAGGTTTACAACTCTGAATACAGGTTTTAATATTTTGCTGTGCCTGAATGGACTGCCTAGCATACTCCTGGAAGGAGTTGGTCCTATCGTGGAAATCTCAGTTTTAGAAGAGTCCTAACTGTTGAGTGGTATTCAAGGCTCTCCATAAGTAATTCCCAAACTTCTTCTCTAGCGTAATCTACTACTGCCCCTTCACTCAGACTGAGCCACTGATTGCCTGGAGGCTCCAAGCCACCCTGTAGGCTTTGGGGCCAGGCTATGTGAGTCTAGGCTCTTCCGTGAACTACCTGTTAGATGACAGGTAAGTCACTCATTCTCCTTCAGTTTCCTCATCTGTAGAATAAGAAAAATAAAGACATCTGTGTCAGTGTTCTTGCTGTTAAATCAGACTATCGATAATGCACAGTGCGATCACACTTGGTAATGGTTAAGTGTGACAAAAATCTTTTGAATATATTAATTCCTATAAAATACAGGTACGTTTAAAGTCATAGGTACAGATCAGACAGACTCTGGGTGGACTGTCTTACAAATAGAAAACATCATCTTTCATCAGATCTTTAATTTAAATACTAATGAGTCTTCTTTAGCTTTTTATCAGTCTCATTAACACATCAAAAATTTAAGTCTCACACAGCAATCATCTACTGAAGGCATAAAGTGTGGCTTTGGCAAAAAATGAAAGGGGTAGATTTCGGAGAAGAGAAAAGCCCTGACCAATTGGAAGAACGGAGATGAGTAAAACTGGGAGACAAGCCAGTTTGGAGTGGTAAAATCAAAAGCCTAATTATAGACATGTCAGGTATGAGATGCCTATTTGATATCTGCATGAGGATGTAGACAGGGCAGTTGTACCTATGAGTCAGGGCTCAGGGGAGACATGTGGCACAAAGATATGAATTTGGGAGTGACATTCTTCTCAAGCTTCAAGGGCCAGTTCAAATGCCACCTCTTCTATGGACCCTTCTCTAATCCCCCTCAGCTACACAAAAGTTCTCCATCCTTGGATTTTACAATGCTTTCTGTATACTTCCTTGAGTACCTATCTCTGCCTCCCTTTTATCTCATTACTTGTGTACTAGACTGTAGACTCTTTGAAGACAAGAATGATGTCACTTTCAACTTTGTGTTCTCTCAGTGTCTAGCACTATGCCTTTCTATATTTGGAACACAATAATGTGACATTGGCTTAATAAATTAATCTCCTCTAACTATAATAAGCTCAGCAAAAATTCCTTGAAAAAAAAAGTAAATCCAGAATGTTTGATAAATGAATGAATGATCAATCAATCCCTGGAGTCACATTAAAAGATTCAGATAGAATTGGCCCTGTGCAGAACTGAGTGAAGCCTGGTGTCCTCCCAACCTGACAAAACCAGTTGCCCAATGCCCAGTGAACTCCCCAGGACTGTCCGTCATGGTGACCCACTTAGGTTCACCTTCTCCAATTCTGTGCCCTTTAGCCTTTCGTTTCCTTTCTTACCCAATAAAAAGGTGCCAGCCCAGCCAGCTGTCACCTTGGAAGTCAGACTGCAAGGTGAAAGCAAACCTATTAGACCAGCTAATTCATGCTAGTGGGATCATGGAGCCTATTGCCTAGAAATCTTTCCCCTCCTACCCCACGGAGTTTCATTTTAATGAGGGTCTTGAGAGACCCTTTGCCTCAGAGAAAAGGTGACTTCAGGGCAGGATATACTTGCTCTTACTGTGTCCTCAACAAGCGAGGCTTTCTTCCTATGCTGAGTCTGGACAGAAGTGCTGAGAAATGATTAAGAGGAAGCAACCCGTTGGGAACGTAGATATTCAGCTCTGCCCTGGAGGCTGCTCTTTTAGCCAGTGCGCCCAGTTCCAACTCTGAGACCAGGGAGTCCTTCGACCTGTGGCAGGTTCCTGGCTCCCTGGGTCTAAGTCTCTATGCATGAAAAATAAGCCTACTGAGCTGGACTTCACAGATCCCTTCTGGTTCCTTAGTTCAATCAAAAACAAAATTTAATGTTCAAAATTTCAAAACTCTCTACCCATTTATCAAGCTATCCTCATTTTTACATTCCGTAACATCATTGTATAATATGGTTACAATCCGCCATCCCCTCCTCTGTACAGTGGTGTTAATAAAAATGACGCTTGCCTCCCAGGGTTGCTGTGAGGATTTTATTAGAAACTCCACTGTAAATTCTGACTTGCACTAAATTTAGTTATTATTATTTTGTTATTAAAGAGTCTCCTTCTCTCTTTCTTTGCAGGTGGGAAGAAAAAGATTGCTACTAATTCCAAGTTAGAAATGTTTTTTAAGAGGCTAGATAACCTTTGGTCTGAAGCAAGAGTCCTAACAAACCTTCACAGTAGAAAGCAGGGAAAATGTATGAGGACAGGAGAATTCAGGGAAATCTCAGCTCCCCTTCTGATGCCGGGTCATTATGAGATCTCCAAAGGGCAAATGGGTCTGATAGACCATATATTCGTAGGTGTGGAAAATTAGAGGAATTCTTTAGTCCACCCATTCCACTGTTTTCCATACAAAGCTGTTCCCAAGAGTGTATTCCAGGACAGTGAGTTAAGGGCACTACAAAATAGATGGAGGCATGAGCTTCTCATATTTGTGGATTATTCATATGTGGGATTAGAAAACAATGAATTCTATAAGCAAATAAAATAAACATATTACATCAATAGATTCTGAGCATTATCTAAGAGCATTCTTAACATTAAATGAATAATACAATTTCTTTGTACAACCATTTAACAAATCTAAATTGCATTGAAAACTGAAAAAAAAAAATGCCCATTTTGAGTCCCAATATTAAAATACACCAAAATATCAGTAACTCAAGCAGATTAACTAGGGAGAAAGTCTGAATTGCGAACTATTCTTTAAAGAAATGTAGCTTTAGTAGCCTCAGAAAGATAGAGAAAACAGCAAACCTGACCAAGTATGGCAAGTCAATGATTTTAGGAACTATTTTAATAGTATAATAAATATTATCATCATAATGTGTATATTTCCACATTTCTCCCTAGTTCCTTTTACAAGAGAATAAAAACTGAGATTATATGAGTTGCTCTATATGTTAGACCTAAGAAATACCCAGTTTTAGATGAGTGGCTAGCGAGAGGCTGAGGAAATAGTCCTTGCCTCAGGACAAAGGAAACTACTCTTTGGCAGAGACAAAGTAGAACTATGGAAAGTATGAATGGGGATACCTACAAGTTTTCTGTTTCTATAATCTTTGAGCTCAGGCAATCCTCAGCTCAGCTCTTGTTCCATTGGTTGGTAGGTTGGGAGCCAAACAATGTGGTTAACTCTTCAGAGCCATGTTCTGTGACATATTGCACCCTGAATGACTCTGCATGCCAGTGTGACCTGGGGAAAATGAGAGAGTTCTCTGCTTCCTGAAAACTTTTTGCCTCTACTAAGAAGAAAGATTAACTTCTCTTGGCATTTGCCTAAAGAACCACAAATCACAAATTCTAGGAATCTAAATAAATTGTCACAAAGTAACCACGTGAAGCAGGGTCTAAAAAATAATAGACCTCTCTCCCTCACTTTACCCACAGAGGTTAAATTTTAAAGCAAAACAACCCATCACAATGTTCAGGACAACACTATAATCAACCAATGACTCTAAGGCTTGAGTCAAGATGTTCGGAGATGATAAAATATGAAATGCAACGGACTTGCCATCCTAAGGCAGCCACGTCAATCAGTGCATCACATAAAAACCCATGCAGGGAAGAAATCAATGCTTCCAAATGGAAAAAAAAAAAAACAAACACAACTTCCAACATTCAATCTATAGAAAGCTGTTGGGTCGCCTTTTTAAAATTCTTCCTTGAAAGAGTTTTAAAAATTATCATGCCTAAGTCAAAATTCAAGCTTAAATACCAATATATGTTTTCACAGTAGAATTTATTAGTATAGTAACATTAATTACATATATTCCATGATCTTATTAGCCCTTGAAATTTTAGTTGCTTACATATGATTTTGACTTGTTTTAAGGACTGTGAGAAGAAATAGCACTTGCATTTAGTTAATCCCCAGCTACTTTAAATAACAGATTTAACTTAATCAAAAACAAGTAAGTGAGACTTCTGTTTGTAATCATGAGGGAGTACTTTGGTACCAGACTAGCCCTGCTGTTGTAAACAACTCTCAAACTAGACAAAATATATGAATAAGTTATTTTCAGTTGTTGGAAAACAGTAGACACATGACTTGTCATCCCTGAGAGAAAAAATATATATGTGATGATTGCCATCAGCACCCCACATTTCGGCTTGAAGTTAGTTTCTGGACAACAAAGTAGGGAGGTGGTTCCCAAGCAGAACTCTGAGGCCTTGATAAGCTGAAGAGTTATAGATAGGAAATCAGGGCTGATGAAGTACGTTGATTTGTAGAACAGGGCACCATAGAAGACGAAGCTGCTCAGAGAAGGAGTTCCAGAAATGTATGTAGGGATCGCCTAAGTCTTTGGCAAAATGATAAGTTGTATATTCTCAGAACATATACTAAGGTGCACATGCTCAGGCAATATGACCTAAATGGAGATTCCAGAAGTCACACAGTGCTTATGCAAAACATAAGAATCTTGAACAGCCAGAGTTTAGAGACCTTTCTAAATACTCCCAGTCATTCAACTGGGCCTCTAGCCAACTGTAGTAAGACCTCATCTAGACTTGCTCTAACAAAACTTATTGCTAAAACCCAAAGGTATGAAGCACCAAATTCCTTAGATTCCGAGTCACCAAAAGCACAGAGGTGAAAAAGAATATGATGTGGACTTCCTATTCTCTGTGCCTTTCTCTTGCTTCGGCTATGCCGTCTTCTGGTGCCCCTCTGGTCCTTCCCTGCGACTGGCCATTGCCCACTTTAAAATTCAACTCAGGCATCTTTCTTCCTGGAAGACTCTCCTAAATGTAACCTCCGTCTTCAGATTGGATTCCTTCTCTAGGTTCATGCATCTGCAAATATCTGTTTCCCTGCCCTTAATACAAAGTTAGCTTAGGTATCCAAATAACACAGGTTTGTTAATCACAATATGCAACACATAATCTAAAAACATTAGATGCATAAAGAAGGAAAATTTAACCCACAACTAGGGGGGGAAAATCAACAGAAACAGACCCAGAGATGATACATATTTTAAAATTAGCAGACAGTTCAAAATAGCTATTATGTTTAAGGACTTTTTTAGAAGATGGACATAATGAGCGAACATACCTCACCGTAAACAAAGGGACACTATTAAAAAAAAAACCTGGAAGTTCTAGAGTTGAACAATCTAATAACTGAAAGAAAAAATTCACTGGATGAGCTTACAAGTAATTTGCCACTGCAGAAGAAAGTGAACTTGAAGATAGGGTAGTAGAAATCATAACTGAAATAGAGAAAAAGAAGGTTGAAAAAAAAATGAACAGACTCTCAGTGACATGTGGGAAAACATCAGGCCAGTATACACATAGTTTGTGTCCCACAAGTAAAGAAGAGAAAAATTAGGGCAAAAAAAAGTATTTGGAGAAATAATGGCTAAAATTTACCTAAATTTGATGAAAAATATCAACCAACCGATACAAGAAGTTCAACAAAACCAAGTAAGAAAAAGACAAAGAAAACCACACCTAGGGACTTCCCTGGCAGTCCAGTGGTTAAGACTTTGCCTTCCAATGCAGGAGGTGTGGGTTCAATCCCTGGTCGGAGACCTAAGATCCCATATGCCTCGCAGGCCAAAAACTAAAACATAAAACAGAAGCAATATTCAATAAAGACTTAAAAAAAAAAAGGTCCACGTCAAAAAAAAATTTTTAAAAACCCACACCTACATATATTAGGGTAAATTAGGTAAAAACCAGAGATGAAGAGAAAATCCTAAAAGCAGCCAAAGAAAAGCACACATTGTCTACAAAGAACAACGATAAAAGCAACTACTGTCTTCCCAAGAGAAATGGTGCAAACCAGAAGACAATGGAATGATACGTTTAAAATGCTAAAATAAGGGACTCCCTAGTGGTCCAGTGGTTAAGACTCTGCACTCCCAATGGAGGGGGCCCAGGTTCAATCCCTGGTCAGGGAACTAGATCCCGCAGGCCGCAACTAAGAGCCCACATGCCACAACTATATATCCCACACACGGCAATGAAGATCCCATATGCCACAACTAAGATCTGGCACAGCCAAATAAATAAAATAAATAAATATTAAAAAATAAAAAAATAAAATGTTAAAATTAAGACAACCTGTCAACCTAGGATAGTATATCCAATAAAAGTACCCTTCAAAAAAAAAGTGAAAGAATTATCACAAGCAAACCTATACTGTAATAAATATTAAAGGAAGTCCTTTAATGATTAAGTTGTATTAATAAATTAATAGAAAACTATACCAGATGGAAACACAGATCTACATAAAGAAATGAAAAGCAATAGAAATGTAAATATGCGGGTAAAATATAAAAGACTTTTTAATTTAATTTATTTAAACTATAACTAACTTTAGAAAAAATAATAAAAAGGCATTATGGATTTATAATATATAAGTAAAATGTGACAATAATAGCACATAGAATGGAATGGGGTAAATGGGAGCATACGATCATAAGTTAATTATAATATAGGTAAAATGGTGTGATATTAATTCATGGTAGATTGTAATGTGTTAAGAATATATATTGTAATCCCTTGAGCAAACATGAAAAAAAAGTAAAACAAAGTGGTATAGATAAAAAGCTAATTGAAGAAGTAAAATGTAATACTGAAATGTAGTCAAGTAATAAAAACAAATAGCAAAATGGTAGACTTAAAGCCAATCATGTCAATAACTCATTAATAAAGTGGATTAAGACTCTAATTCAAAGTTAGAGGATATCAGACTAGATAAAAAAATAAAGATCAAGCTATACGTTGCTTATATCTTCAAATATAAAGATACACAAAAGTTCAAAGTAAAAGATAGTAAATATTACACATGCAAACCTAATCATGTGGCTTTGTAGATAACAAAGTAGTCCTCAAAACAAGGACCAGAGATAAAAAGGGACATTTTATAATGATAAAGAGGCCACTTCAGGGAAAAGACATAACAGTTTTGAATATGTATATATCCAATAATAGAGTTTCAAGATATATGAAGCAAAAACTGACAGAATTGAATATACCGATTCCAATTTATATTATGTTTTGATACAACTCTCTCAGTAATCAATAAAAATAGACAAAAATCAGTAAAAAATGAAATCTGAGCAACATTATCAATTAACTTAGCCTAACTGATATTTACACAATGCCGCACCCACACCACAGCAGAACACACATTCTTTACAAGTTAATGTGTAACTGAAGTAGACTAGACTGTATGTTGAGCCATAAAACATGGCTTTATAAATTTAGAAAAGTGAAATCATACAGAGTATGGCCTCTGACCACAATGGACTTAAACTAGAAAATAGTAGTAAGATATATAGAAATTCCTCAAATATTTGGAAATTAAGCCAAACACTCCTGAATAACTCATATGTCAAAGAATTCATTTTAGTAGACATCTTTCTTCAGCTGTTAAGACTATGCATATATTTCTATACCCTGATTTTTCCCTAGATATTACAACATATGCATCTTCCTCTCTTACTATAAACTCTTGATAAACATTCAATTAGCAGAGCAAATATATCTTTTTTCGAGTTCGTAATTCAAAAAATCATGTCCTTTTTGGATATACTGACTGTTTGAGGTTTCCTATAATGTATGTAACACTGCATGAATGGATTTATGCATAAGGCTTTTTCTCTCTGTCATATTATTTACAAAGGATGGTAGTAGGGTAACTAGTTGAAAGGACCTAAATATTTTTAAGGCTCTAGAAATAGATATGGAAAAATTACATTCCATTAGGGTTGTTGCAATTTACATACCCATGTAATAGTTCCTAAAGCTAGAAAGGTTGGGCTGAGGACACAGTCAAATTTCTGCACTTAGTGGAAATTTAATCTTGTGTTAAATGCTGACTTAAAATGTTAATTTTTTTTTTTTTTTTTGGCTGCGCTGCTTGGCTATGGGATCTTAGTTCCCTGACCAGGGATTGAACCCAGGCCCCCTGCAGTGGAAGCACAGCATCCTAACCACTGGACCGCCAGGGAATTCCCTTAAAATGTTAATTTTAAAGGAAATTTTAAGATATTTAAAACTGAATGATAATGAAAATATATCACTTGAATATTTGTGGGATATAAATAAAGCAGTGCTTAGAGGTAAACTTATTGCTCTAAATGCTTTTATCAGGAATGGGGGAAAGTATAAAACCACATATCTGAACTTTCTCCTTAGGAAGCTAAGCAAAGAAAAGCAATTTTAAACCAACATAAGTAAAATGATGAAAAAACAAAAAAGAGTAGAGTAGAAGCCAATGAAATAGAAAATAGACCAAAACTATAATAAATAAATGTAAACAAATATTAGTTGTCTGAAAATATCAAAAATGTTATAACCCTTTTAACTAGATTGATCAAAAATAAAAGGACAAAGCATAAATTACCAGTACCTAGAATGGAAGATGACATCACTAGAGACACCACATTAAAAAAACAAAATAGTAAAGGAATATTATGAAAAACTTCACACCAATAAAGTTGATAAATCAGATGAAATGGACAAATTCCTTGAAAGATGTAAATTAGTGTAACTGACACAAGAAGATGCAGATAATCTGAATAGCCCTTAATTTAAGGAATTTAATTAATAATTAGAACTCTTCCCACAATGAGAAGTCCAGTTCCAAATAGCTTCTCAGTTTAATTTTAACACACATTTAAAGAATAAAATAGTACCAATCATACAGAATTTCTTTTGGCAAACAGAGAAGGACTGAAATTTTCCCAAACCATTTTATGAGATTAGCATACCCTGATATCAAAAAATGAGTTTTATAAGCAAAGCACAAACCATGAACATAAAAAAAAAAATATTTAATAAAATTTAAAGAAATCTAATCCAGAAATAAATAAAGGGTTAATACTTCATGGCTATGAGGGTTTCATACAAGGAATGCAAGTTTGGTTCAACATTTGAAAATGAAAATGAACATGGTATAACTGCATTTTTCAATTTGCTTTAATCATCCTCAGCAATATTTTGTAGTGTTTATTGTGCAAGTCTTTCACATCTTTCCTTAAAGCTATTCCTAGGTATCTGTTGTTTTGATGCTCTTATAAAATATGATTCTTTTAAATTTTCATTGGTCATTGCTAACATTTAGAAATACAATTGATTTTTGTATATTGACTTTGTAGCCACTGGTATTGCTAAATTCACTTATCGGTTCTAGCATTTTTTTAGATTCTGTAAGTTTTCTATGAAGACAATCATGTCATCTGCTAATAGCAAACAGTTTTGCTTATTCTTTTCCAATTTCATCCCTTTTATTTTTTTTCCTTGCCTTTCATACTGGAAAATAAAGAAAAAGCTGTCTGGAAGGTTGTAAACTAACAGTTATAGTTGGGCCTGAAATTTAACTCAGAGTTTCCTGGTAACCAAAATGACAAGGGAAATATGCAGTGATATGTTACATTTCTCTCACTGTCTTTAAACAGTAACATACCAATTACTCAAAGAAAGGGAAACTTTTCCCTTGCATATAACCAGTAGTTTGACTTAATGTTTATAAATGTCTTTGATCCACAAATATGTTTTCCAAATCTCATTTTTCGTATTGTTCTATAGGTTCCTAAGACTGTTTATTTTTTTCAATCTTTTTTCTTTCTGTTGTTCAAATTGGATAATTTCTCTTGATCTATCATCAAACTCACTGGCTTTTTTCTCTGTCACAGCCATTCTGCTATTTAGCCCATCTAGTGAATTGGGGGCGGTAAGGGATATTGTATTTTTCAGTTCTTAATTTCCTTTTGATTCTTTATATCTTTTATCTCTTTGTTGAGAATTTCTTTCTATTAATTTCAAGAACGTTTTACCTTATTTCTCAAAGCATGATTATACTGACTGCTTTAAAGTCTCTGATAATTCCAACATCTCTGCTTTCTGAAGGTTGGAGTCTGTTCGTTTTTCTCTTCAATGTTGAATTTTTCCTGGTTTTTCCAAGGCTGAGTAAGTTTGGTTTGTATCCTGGGCATTTTGAATCCTAAGAAGGTTGACTTCCATTTGCTTCAGTAGGCAATCACCTAGGTTAGAGGTCCAGGCTGCAAGTTCTAACCTGCCTTCTCTGGGCTATAGTTACGTTATCAGTTCAGGTTTCAAACTGTTTGTTGTGTTATTTAGGTCTGTCCTGCATCTGGGCCAGAGTAGCCAGTGTGGGAACTCAGTGATGATCTACCCTGTAGCTTAGTTCTCAAAGCCTGTGGTATGCTGCTTAGGGTCAGATTCATGCATGTGTAGTTCAGAAGGGAAACCAGAAAATTCATATATAACTTTATGAGATTATACTCTTAACATCTCTTCTTGACCTCTCTTCTCTTCATGATCTCCCTCAACACTTCCAGGCTCTCTGGGCCCTTCTTCCCAGTCCTCCAGCCAGAAAGCTGGGACTTAAATTTCACTGCTCTGCCATGACCTCCCGCAACTGTGTCTGCCCGAGGGCAAGCAGAGGGAGCACACAGAGAGAGAGAGAAACAAAAAAACCCAAAACTGTGGAAAGTCACTCCACACTCTTGGGGCCATAGGTATTCTGGTCAGAAAGAAGGGTTTCCTCTCTTAGAATTTTAGGCACCTGTCTGGTTACTGCTGTTTTCATTGTTCTGCCTGGAGATAGGGCAAGGAAAAAGGGGGGAAATCCCAAAGACTTCTCCCACTTTCTCTAACCTGAAGGTACCCTTTTCCTGCTCCTCAGACCAGAAGACAGGAGTCTCTTCAGTTTTTGTTTCCACACCCAGTGTGCATCTCCATGTTCGAGGCTCCTTTTGAGTCCAAACCTGTTGCTATCAGAGGAGAATAAAGAGAGAAACGTCCTCACCACCGGTTTGGTTGGACTTCAAATTCTGGTCTCCTTTCACAATCTGCCTGCTACCATTTACTTTTCAGAATCTTCCAACAGCTGCTTCATGCATTCTGCCCAGGATTTCTTATTTCTTTTAGTGGCAAAGACAGGGTAGAGTGTGTTTACTCTATATGCCATAGCACCGGAACTTGCAAATCTCATTTTTTTTTAATGTTTGTATTTATCAAACTGTTGTGATGTTGACATGCAAATATGTTATATCTCAAATTTTAACTTAAAGGAAAATACCAACGTGTTCACTGGAGCTTCCAGGTAACTTCATGTTTATTGAGCTCTCAGAATAAAGCTTCCCTGACCTTTTCTTTTAATGGAAGAGTATTCTGAGATTGTAAGGCAAGCTGTTAGAAAACTTACAACTTACAATTATGGACCTATGTAAATCTGGCTTTTCTTGATACAGTACAACCTAAATATGAAAAAACAGAAATAAAGCAGATGCTGAAACTGATAAAAGATGGCAATTGTCATCAATCACTAGCAGTTTCAAATTTCTGTGTTCTTCAAACACTTCCCTGCTTTCATTGATTAACTGTATATCAAGTACTGACCTTAAAAAAATACATTCTGCTACTAAAATACCTCCTAATTTATCTGTTCAATACGTTAGTTTCTTAGGAGATTTTGCCAACAGGTTTCTGCTACTTAAGAAAAAACACAAAAAACCTTGGAAAGCCATGACGCTAGAATGGGACACAATTTTGTTCAGGCTGAGAGTGCCCCTCCCCCACCTCACAAGGGCACATGGTCCCGCACACAAATGTAGATAGACACACGAGGGTCAAGATGCCTATAAACAAAATTCACTTTTATCAGTCACTAGCTCTGTTGCTAAAAATCACCCCCTCTGAGCTGAAAACAAGTAGCTATAAATGTTTTCTCGGACTGAACTGAACCCATCATTCCCTTCAGCCAGGACCTCGGCTCAACAAACACAGACCCGGGGGGACTCAGAGTTCACAGAAGGACAATGCTGTAAACAAACTACTTTTAAACCTAGGTGAATAGGTCTATAAAAGATTAATCATGTGCTTCCTACAGGAGCTCCTAAGGTAGGAACTTGATAGAAACTACCAGGCAGTATGGTGGGAAGAAAAATGACAGTCAAGTCACATTACCAAAAAACGACATGAGATGCGTGTTTTGTACTTGACTCAGAGGAAGGTCATGGAATTGGATTTCCTTAATGCCTCTCTGTTTAAATGTTGGGGCCATGAGCTCTGGAAACACTCTCCTGTGGATTTAGACTTGAAATATGCCCAGCAGCTCTCAGAAGGACAGGGTCAAATATCTGGGAGGTAAATGGAGGCTCTTTTTTCATGTGTCACATGGCCACATCCCCTTTGCTGGAAAATAAACAGGTTGACTATCACTCTATTCACCTGTGTGAAGTATGGACACAGAGGGAACATTTATCTTCCCAATCGACCTTTATCTAGGATGACGCCCTGTTCTTGCCTTGCTTCAAAGTCACCTACTTACACACACATTTCCTCGGGAGTCAGAGTCTTTTGCTTAATAGGGGAGAAGTGAGTTGGCTCTGCAAGAAAAAACCAGGAAGCTGACTTGCAAGGGACTCTGTTAGCATTTCCCGAAGCCATACGCAGACACTTCTGGGCTTCACTTCTCTCCTTCACAAGGGCACACAACCCCTAGTTGCATTAATGGAAGTTTTTCACAGGCAATAAGTGCTTAAAAGTAGACCCATTTATATGCTACACTTCACGTTAAAATTTGGTGTTGGTCAGGCTGGCAGACAGTAAAAACTCCTCTATAGTTGGAGTAGAATCAAATTCCTACTCTTCCCTATTAAAACATCCTGTTTATTGGATTATTTCTCTAACAATCCTCTTCAAGGAACTTTGCACAAATGCAAGTTTCATGCCATGATTTACGAACCCTTGGCCATGAAATAACCTGGGTCCGAGAAAAATCCATGTGGGCCTGGATATGGGGAATGGCTTAGGAGTTGCTTGGTAGAACAGCACCCACTGGTGGCAGAAGCAGTGAGTGAGTGAGGTCCTGGGAGCCTGTGATTACAGAGTACCAACACCAGGAAATCTACAACTTCAAATATTCCCACTCCATCATCCTAACAACCCCATTTCAGGAGGGTTCCTTCATGCTGTGTGTCCAGGAATTCTGTCTAGTGGAGATTTCTATTGAACACTTGCCCCCCAAAAATTTGGTTCAACTATGAAACAGGAACTATGCTGAGTTCTTGGTAAAACTGACCGAAAAAGACATGGGACCTGCATTCCTAAGGTTAGATTTACAATTTAATATTAAGCAAGTTCTGTGTTCAAGGTATATACATGGGGTACCATGAGGACACACAGAAGGAAGTGCTGCCCAGACAGAGATTTCAGGAGAGCTTTTCCAGAGTGATGGTGTGCTTGCATAGTCTGTAAGGGTGACTGTGCTGGCTAAGTGAAGAGTGGAACAAGAGAATACCTGATACAGTGGAGAGTTTTGCATAAGTCGTGCCAAGAACCGCACCTTCTTCATGCAAGCTGAAGAAGTACTGTGAGGCTACAGTGCACAGGGTATTTATGGGAGGGTGATGGTAAATGAGAATGAAAAAGGAAGCAAGGGTCAGAGCAGGAGGAGAGGGTGGTGTTAATCCTATAGGCAATGAATGGGGAATACAGGACAGCTCTAAGCAGGAGAATGCTGTGAGGAAGTGTGCATTTCTGATACATCCACCCAGCAGCAGTGGAACAGGCCATTCCAGCAGAGAGGCCGATCAGGGCTGTCACAATAATCCAGCCAAGTGGAGATAATGGTGTGGACAAAAGAGAAACAGCGGGAATGCAGAGGCAAAGAGAGGTTTAGGAGTTTTAATGAAGGAACAATTTGTGTGACTTTGTAACTGCTTGTTATTGGTGTTGTAGGAAAGGAATCAATTACAACACAGATATCAGGGTTGGGGTCCTGGTTGGAAGGTGGAACTAGTTCCTGAAGTAGAGCGCATGGGAGGAGAAGCCATTTTGGGGGGTGGGGGAGACTTTAAAAAAATTTTTTTAAATTTTAATGTGAGATTTATTGAGGTAAAATTTACATGTAGTAAATTCACCCATTTTAGGTGTTCAGTTCTGAGGTTTGACAAACACATACAGTCGTGTAACTTCCTCAGCTGTCAGGATATAGAATATTCCCTTCACCTTTCTCTGAAGTCACTCACTTTCCTTTACCCCAGATCTTGCAACCACTGATCTGATTTCTGTCCTGACAGATATCTGCCTTTCCAGAATTTCACGTAAGTGAAATCATACAGCATGTAGTCTTTTGTTTGACTTTTCCACTTAATGCTTTTGAGATTCATCCACGTTGCGGCTTGTATCCGTAGTTTGTCCTTTTATATTACTAGGCAGCATCCCATTGTATATATCATACGTTGTTTATCTGTTCACCAGTTGATGGACATTTGGGTTGTTTCCAGTTTGGGGCTTTTATAAATAAATTTGCTGTGAATACTCAAGTACAAGTCTATATGAACATTTGTTTTCATTTCTCATGAGTAAAGACCAAGAAGTGGGATTTCTTGGTTGTATAGGTTAGGATTTAGCACTATAAGATGTTGCCAAACCTTTCCATTGTGTCTGTGGCACTGCATTCTCACTAGCAATGAGAAAGAGTTCCAGTTGCATTGCATCTTTATCAGAATTTGGTATTACTGGTATTTCATGTTAGCCATTCTAATAGGTACATAGTGGTGTCTCATTGTGGTTCTGATTTGCATTTCTCTAATGAATAATGGTGTTGAATAACTTTTCATGTGCTTTTAAGATCACATCTCTGATAAGGGTCTATTCAAGTTATTGGCCCATTCTTTATTGTTGTTTTAGTGATGAATTTTAAGAGTTGTTTACATATTCTGAATACAAGTCCTTTATCACATGTTATTTGCAAATATTTTCTTCCATTCTGTGGCTTGTCTTTTTATATTTCTAATGATGCTTTCAAAGAGTAGAAGTACTTAGGTTTGACTAAGTCTAATTTATCAAACTTTTATGTGTCTTCTCAAGGAAATCATTGCCTTGTCCACGGTTTTAAATTTTTTAATCCAATGTTTAACTACAGAAGTTTTAAAGATTTAGATTTTATATTTTAGGTGTATGTTCCATTTTGAGTTCATTTTTGCATATGGTGTGAGATATGTGGGTCCATTTATTTACCTATGTATGCCTAGTTGTTCCAGCACCATTTCTTGGGAAGTTAAGAAGCCAGTTTCAAGGGGAACATGATGAGTTCTTTTTGGTCATGCTGTGTTTGAGATGTTCTTGTCCATCTATCCACGTGGTTATATACAGTAGGCAGTGAGTCTGAAACTAAGGAAGAGATGTATATAACGATTTAGGAATATAGTCTTTGTGGTATTTGAACCCACGGGATTTAATCAGTCCTCCAATTAAAATGGATCTGGCCAAGAGAGAAACTAGAGATGCAGCATGGAGGAAAAGGATAGAACTTCTTTGATCAAAACACGGTCAACCACACACTAAAGATTTGGAACAGGATTTCAGCATCTAAATCCTACTATCCATACCTTCTATTGAAGAAGAAGAAATGAGAGACAGGGTAATAACCATGGACAACTGTGAGGTTCTAAATTAGGGTAGTGGTCATGTTTGGGGAAAAAAAGTAAATAATACATATTGGATGTGAATGTAACTTTGAAAGGTACACACAGGGCAATATAGATGTACAAGAAAATGTTAAGGCTTAATAAAGAAGAAAATCTGGTAAGCCTATATATAGGTTTTATGTTATTTACAGGCCTACAGCATTCACAATAAATGTTTAAACTTGAACTTCTATTCTCTGTGATAGCCTATAGTACAAAAGTAAAGTTGTCACCCACCTGGTGCATCTAACAACAGCAAACACACTTGTGTACAAATGTTCCCAGACCTCTTTTACCTCTCTCCTATTGTTCAGAATCTTTGTCTCCTTACCTGTATGATGTGAGGATAAAGAAAGAAGGATGGTGCAGGCAAAGTGCTGGAAAGTACTGCAAAGAGTCAACTCTATCATTTGATAACTGTGTGACCAAGGCTGCTTCCTCTGTAAAATGGAGATGCTACTGTCCACTTTTTAAGTATTAAGCAAGATAATATATGAAGAAAGCTGGGATTCTAGTAAGTGCTCAAAACTGTCTCCTGAGCAGAACTGAACTGAAATGATTAAAGTACTGTTGCTGTGACAAAGGTATAAAGTATTTGGTGGTGTAATACAGCACAGAGAGGAAGAGAAAGCCTCTGGGTATCTTCCATCGCCCATTCCAGATTCACCTTTCACTCTCCTCCACTTGGTTGCCTGTCCTTGCAGCGTGATCTCTATGAATGTACCAAAAGTCTCCCTTGAGCCTGGCTTCTGGAGGGTTCAGAGAATAAGGCACTTGAGCAAAGGATCAAGGGAGAAAGAGTTCAGTAGCTAAGTATTCCCTGACTGGCTCCCTCCCCGTGGGGGCACCTTTGGCTGGTGTTGTATTTAGAACAAGGCTTCTTAACTTTTTTATTTCCCTTCATTCTCTTTGGCAATCTAGTGAAGTATATAGACATCTTTCCAGATTAATAATTTTAAATTCATAAAACACATAAGACTACACAGAGAGCCAATGATGTTGGAATATAGTTTAATATATATATTTAGTTATATACAGTGTGAAGTTACAGAGGCACACATATATATTTATGTATTTGGAATATACAATACAACATATATACTTACTTATTAACACATTAAATACCAAGACAATATAATACAGGCAAGTTGAGGTTATATTTATTTTTTAAGAGGCATGGCAATGCAGTCTCTCGTTGAGCATGTAAAATCACATTAAACTCTGGGGTGACCATTGACTGAAGACACGCACAAGAAGTTGGACGTGCAACTAATTTTTTTTGTTTTTTTTTCATGCAACTAACTTTGACTTTTTGTTTTAATGATTACAAATGTTAAAAATTCTTCAGAAAGATACAATATTACAAGTAGAATTAAAGTTTTCATAGCTCACTTCACAAGATCAAGGTGAACTTCTCCCAAGAAGCTCCAAAATTTGTCAAGGCTGTTTGAAACTTCACCTGTAGTGAGTCTTTGGTCCTATGATCAACATGTCTCTCTTTGGTTTAATCCACACCTTCGACATATTTATATCAGAAAAAGAAGGATTGTGAATCCCTAAATCAACTGCAGTGCCATGAAGATAGAGATACGTTTTGCAAAACTTTTGAAGAGTTTCCAGGCATCTTCTGATTTTTCAAAGAAACTGACAGAGAATTTTGTATCTCAACTTCATCTTTAAAAAGCAACTCCTCCAGCAGTTGAAAGTTTGCAAGGACACTGGCCTTCGCTTTTTTCCTCTGTATAAGGAGCTAAAGCAAGAAAGTTTTTTCCAATTTTTCAGTAGCATCCACAATGATAACTTTAAGACCCTGAATTCAAGTATTTCTCTTATTTATATAGTTAAACATATCTGCAAGGTAAGCCAGTTCATGGATAAAATTCTTTCAGAAAGGTTCAAGCATGGGTTTTCTTTTTCTCTGAGAAAAGGTAAAATTCTGGCTTTAGTTTGCTAGCCATGGCCAGAAGGCTCTCCTGCCAGAGACCTCTGTGTAGGAGAAAAGTTCCTCATAGCCTGCTCCCATTTCTGGACAAAATCTTTCTTAAGCACTATGATTCAGAAACCGCTCCTGATAAAGTTGATGCCTTTATGGCTGTTTACCAAACTCCTTTCAGGATTGCTGTCAGAATCTAGACATGACATAAACACACGCCGGTGGGAAATGGAGTTAGTGACACAAATGTAAGGAGCTTGCAGCTTCACTATACACCAAAAGCAGATGCACCATCAGGTATTACAGAAGCACCATCTGGGCAGAATCTGAAGCTTTTATTTCTAGGCAAAGTTTTGTTTTTACCATTTCCAAAATACTAAAGGGCTTTGTAGTTTCCGAAAGGGACTCACAAAATAAGAATTCTTTAAATATTTCAGCGTGCACATAGGGAGCAAAACTGGGGAGCTGGATACTGTGCTAAATGCCTGTTCGCATCTGGCCATGTACTGAGTGCAAACAGCAAAGTTGCCAATTCTCAGTGACAGGCTTCAGAATGTTTTTTTAACAAAATCAACTATTCCAGACCAGATCTCGCCATTTAACAAGGGTGTTACTATCAGCTTCCCTCTTCTGCTCCGGTCCACAAACCAGCCCATGTTTGTCTAGTATACACTGCTTTACCACCATCTCTCCAATGGCACGGGGCTTCTTTATTTGGCAAATCCAAATGTGGAAGTATCCTACACAGAATTAAGAATTCTCACTTGAACCATCCAGTTTTTCGAACTCTTAGCAACTCTGAAAATGACTACTTTCACAAATTTATCAAACAACTGTAGACAGGAAATACTGAAAAGCATCATAGGTATCTGGAACACCAAAATGAGAACAAGTCTACCTTGACCGGCACCATCACATAAACACATGTATATAGGAAGATTACAATCATGTTTCTTCCAGCAACACGTCTAAGTACTGTTATATTTTCAAAGTAGTGATGCATGGATGATATTTTAAGATATCCACAAACTGTACTGTGTTATCAAAGATTGTGTGATTTTCATTCATTATAAAATCACAGGTACTACTAACACTAACACGGGTTATTAACTACATTCATGATCAAAAGAAATTCTAAAATTCAGTTAGATGTTAGTGAAAATGGAGGTTTAATTTTTTCCCCAACCATGTTCATGAACTCCCTGAAATATATCCATATGCCAAGATTAACCTGTAGAAGGAGAAACGGCCTGAGGTTCTACTCTGTCTCATGGGAAGCAGACAGGATGGTTGGTCAGAACCAACTTAGGAAAGTGAGAACAGGAAGCCTGAAAGAGAAGTATGGGGACAAACCCCTCAGAATGGGTAAATCATAGATGGGCTCACACTGAGGAGTTAATCGGACTTAAACTCAGATGCAGCTAGCTGGATAGACGTTGAATAGCCTGCTAAGGGTCTAGTTAAATACCAGCTGGAGAAACACCCTGTGAGGTTAGGCTACCCTCCTGCATGGTGCAGAGCATACCTTGGACCAGCAGCCTCTATATGGTTTCATCTTTACTATAGTCAAGAAACTTGGGTTCAAGAAACTAGGAGCAGAGTTGGGAGTAGTTCTCCTTTTTTTTTTTTTTAATTTATTTATTTTTGGCTGCATTGGGTCTTCAATGCTGCATGGGGGCTTTCTCTAGTTGTGGTCAGTGGGGGCTACTCTTCGTTGCAGTGTGCAGGCTTCTCATTGCAGTGGCTTCTCTTGTTGTGGAGCACGGGCTCTAGGTGTGTGGGCTTCAGTAGTTGTGGCACGTGGGCTCTAGAGCGCAGGCTCAGTAGTTGTGGCACACGGGCTTAGCTGCACTGCGGCATGTGGGATCTTCCTGAACCAGGGCTCGAACCCGTGTGCCCTGCATTGGCAGGACAGATTCTTAACTACTGCGCCACCAGGGAAGCCCGGTTATCCTATTTCTAATAACTCACTTAAAGAATTTCTGCTTCCCATTCCTACAGCTTTGGGCTCAGTGAGTTTGGAAGTCATGGCCCCAATGAATTGAAAGCTGAGATTCCCCTGACCATTTTGAGCTCCTCATACCATTGAACAAAAAGCAGTGTAAAGGGGTTATTCTAATAGCTGGTATTCATGTGCATGATCCCAACTGCTGGGTAGAAAACAGACTGCTGATACCCAATAGAAACAAAAAGGATTAGGATTGAAATCCAAAATATTCACTGGAGTGCCTTTTAGTAATCCCTTGCCCAGTGCCCTTGATCAATGAACACAATAAAACCAAGACTGCCAAGGCTTCTAATCTTACAGGAAAAGGGTTTTTGGTAACCTCAGCAATAAAGTAAGTTAAAGAATCCCATCTAACCTATAGGTCTGGAAAAGGGTAAAGGCAACATGGAACTGTGGTGAGAGAAAATAGCTATGATTATCAATGTGGACCTCAAGACTAGTTCAGAAGTAAGGACTGGAACATCTGTGTTTTAGGTTACTTAATATTTATTTTATTTTTTAATATTTTTTTCTTTATTTGTTTCAGAAGTTCTTTTTCTAATTAATGTATTTTTGGCTGCCTTGGATCTTCACTGCTGCGCACAGGCTTTATCTAGTTGAGGGGAGCAGGGGCTACTCTTCCTTACGACGCGCGCGCTTCTCATTGCAGTGGCTTCTCTTGTTGCAGAGCACAGGCTCTAGGTGCACGGGCTTCAGTAGTTGTGGCACATGGGCTCAGTCGTTGCGGCACGCAGGTTTGAGGGGGCAGGCTCAGTAGTTGTGGCGCACAGGGTTAGTTGCTCTGCGGCATGTGGGATCTTCCCGGAGCAGGGCTCGAAGCCGTGTCCCCTGCATTGGCAGGCAGATTCTTAACCACTGCGCCACCAGGGAAGCCCCAGGTTACTTAATATTTAGTTTCTCCCTTGCCCCCACCCACAACTACCTTATACAAAGAGTATCAGTAGTGGTTAGTGGGTTAAGATTCCCATATAAGTAAAACAACTGACGGAACTTTTGCATTTGCTGCTTGGAGAATATGAACTTTTCATACACACAAAGAATGAATGGATTCTGCATGACAAAAGGGGTGGACTGCACTTAGGATTTTCCATTTCTCCTCCAGATCCACTCTCATTCCTCTACCTGCCCTGCTCTCTGCCCCTAGGCCGATCCACTTGGATCTCAACAAAAAGACTCCCGTGCCCCCTGGCATCTGCTTGGGTGTTGGCTAATGAGGAGCTTTAGCAGGAGATCAAAAGGGAAGAGAGAAAATCCAGAGTATTTGATGAGCTAGGCCTGATTTCTCTCCAGATAGCCTTTTATGCATAACTCTATGCATATGGGTTTGAATTCTTCGAACTCCTTCCTTTTGTCATCCTTTTGGATTTAGGGATGCTGATGTGTCTACACAGTGTCCATTCTTCTTTGAATAGTACCTCTATTTTTTCTATTGGTAACTTGAATAAACCCTCCTGGAATTACCCTACGGTGAGTACATCCTTTGTTTCCTCTTGAGTCTTGTCTGATATAGAGATTCCCTGAGGAGGTGAATGTCAAGCTGGATCTTTCAGGACACGTGGAAGATCACCAGGGCAAGGCGTGTATGACAGAGAAAAGCATCTATTTCACCAGGATTTCAGTACCTGCAGGACTGAGAGAGCCGAATATGTTCTAGAAACCACAAGGTTTGCTGGGGCATGATCTTGGCAGAAACATGATGGAAGATGAAACTGGAAAATGCATAGATCACAAAGAGCCTCAGCACCAAAGCATGGCATATCATCCCAGGAGGGGCAGGAAACAGAATCCAAAATTGTTTACTTATTTTTGTCATTAAAATGTATTATCTTTCCTTTCTGAAAGCCACTGCCTTACTGGAATTAAATCCATGTAATGATTTTGCCTCCAGTGAGTAAAAAAGATAATCACTTTAAAAAGTGCAACGACACCCCCTGCACATTTGGCTCAGAAATAACTCTTACCCTGTCAGATGCCAACATGTTACATGGAATCATCGCAGCCCTCTCCTGTCTGCACCAAAGGAACAATTTCCCCTCTTTCATCTTCCCTTCTCCACTGAGCAGCTGAGCAGGCCCCTGAGAGAATCCTGACTCTCTTGACTTGGCAGGGTCTGTGGATGTGTACAGAATAGCATTTTTGCTTTGTTCAGAAACATCTGTGGGAAATCATGGGCATCAATATGGCATATATGGCAAGAGTTCGGGCTTCTGATACAAAGCCCTTTCTTTGGCCTGAGTGGCAGCCCCTATAATCCTCGGGATTCCTCTGGTAGATTGCTGACTATCTCCAACACCAGCTTGTTTCAAAGCACTTAGCTGGCTTTTACAGAGTTCCTGGTCTGATGTTCTTAAGTTCCCACTGTGCTTTCCACGCCAAGCATTTCTGGACTTTTTGAATATCCTTCAAAGTATGTGGACTGTTGAGGAGGCAAAGTGTACCAAGATTTTATTAACTGACTAATCCCCTCTCTTGGTAAAAAAAGTGTTTGTTTTTCCAAATACCTAAATGACCATCTGCATTCCATTACCTTAGGCAAATCTGCAGATTCAGGGCCCTCCTTATCACTCCCATTACTAATTAGCACAGTTACTCTCTTTGAGATGCTGGACGACAGGATCAGTGTGGCATCCAGACACTGGAAGCCAAGGCTCTCACCTCTAATGCGTCCTTGGCCTCCTCTGCGGCAGAGTGGGCTTCGGCCCATGAACGGCCCTGTTTCTTAGCTGTTCAAGGACTTGACTTAATTATACTGCAAGTCTCTGTCTTCACTGGAAGTCTCCACACATGCTGTTTGCTCCGTTATTATGGATTGCATTTCCTCTCTGCCGCAATGTCTCATTCTTGTCCTTCCTTGGGCTTTAATGGCTAACAGACATTTGCATTAATTTTCATTTCTCCTGGTGCTTAATAAACATCCTCTTAAGGCACTCATCCTGAAAGTAGGAAACTGTCTAGTTCAACCAAAAAGCTCCAGACTTCCTAGAACCAAAACGTGTCTCTCTATTGGTACTGTCCCCCTATCTCTCACATCCTCCGAGGGACAACTCCAGGGACCTAGCAGAGACTCTGTCCTTGCCTTATGTGCTTACACTTATCTGAGGTTTTCTGGTTGCCCTTCATTAGTGAACCTCGTAAAGTCACACTTACACAGACACACGCACACACACGCACGCACATGCATGCAAACACACGTACTCTGTGAATAAAGTCCACTGCCGCATCCAGTGACCCAGGAATGGTTAAGTATACTATGATACTCATCCAGTAGAAGAGTGTGCAGTTACTAATATGATGTATATAAAGATTACATGAAATACTGTGAAAAAATATTCACGTTGTGCTGTTAGCAGGAAACAAAATGCGACATACAACATTATCACCATTATGTTTTAAAATATACATACATATTTACATCCCCATGGCTAAGAAAAAGACAGGAAGGAGATATACCAAAATATTTACAATGGTTGGGTTGGGAATAGAATTTCTTGGAAAGAATTCTTTTTTTTTTTTCTTTCATCTCAAAGACAGAATATTTATTTTTAGGACAGAAAATAATAACCTAAAAAAATAAAAGAGAATAAGCAAATATTTTTTCTCATCATTGGAGATTCCCAAATAATTAAGGTCAATGGATGTAGAGGATAAAACACAGAAAGAGATGTAAACTGGGACCACTGGACAGATAGCCAGAAAATTTAAGAGCAGTGTCTTCGAATCAGGAGGATTCCAAGAACTTTATTTAACCACTAGGTCTGTCTCTTTTGCAGACACACCACGACTGTGTTAAAACTATCAGTGGAGGGAGCTGGGAGGTTGCTGACCTCACCATTATGTAGAGGAGAATGGGGGTGGAGCTATGGAGAAAACAGTCCCTTTCATAGCCACCAGGCCAGGGGAGATGGAAAGAATGCGACGGAAACTAACATAGATAACAGACACCACCACTCTGACTACTAGATTAAGAATATAAATTTAAGTATTACACAAATGAGTATTTATTTAAAGTCAGAGAAATCACCACAAATTACAAGTAAAAGAAGTTGACAGTGGAGCACTGGTTAAGAATCTGCCTGCCAATGCAGGGGACATGGGTTCGAGCCCTGGTCCAGAAAGATCCCCCATGCCGCAGAGCAACGAAGCCCATGCGCCACAACTACTGAGCCTGCGCTCTAGAGCCCAAGAGCCACAACTACTGAAGCCCATGCGCCTAGAGTAGAGCCCGTACTCTGCAACAAAAGAAGCCACCGCAATGAGAAGCCCGTGCACCACAGTGAATAGTAGCCCCTGCTCGCTGCAACTAGAGAAAGCCCGAGCGCAGCAACAAAGATCCAATGCAGCCAAAAATAAATAAATTCTTTTTTTAAAAAATGCAGGTGGATAAGCCTTTAAAAAAAAAAGTTGACAAATACAAAGCACCACAAAATCCATAAAAATAACGTTTTGCTTACTTAACTGCCCTAAACATCTCTATAGTATTGCTTCTCCTACAATTTTGACTGTATACTTCATTATTACCACTTCATGTGGCAATTATTTTATAATATTTCCTAACTAAAAATTTTAAAGGTAATTCAGTCTTTCCTCTGGTGTGGTTAATTGAAACCTTAAAATAATTTCTATTTTGAGATAATTTTAGACTTACAGAAGAGTGGCAAAGATAGCACAAAGAGCTCACCCAGCTTCCCCTAATGTAAACATTTTATGTAGCTCTAGGACAATTATAAAACTTAAGAAATTAACATTGGTACAATGCTATGAACAAAACGATGGACTTCACTTGGATTTCACTAGTTTTTCCACTTACGTCCTTTCTCTGTCCCAGGATTTAATCCACATTGCATTTAACTGCTGTTCTTTAGTCTTCTATCTGTGGCAGTTGCTCAGCTTTTCCTTGTCTTTCATGACCTTGACCTTTTCGAAGGGCAATGGTCAGGTACCTTGGAGAAGGTCCCTCAACTTGAATTTCTGCGGTTTTCTCATGATTAAATTGAGCGTATGCATTACTGGAAAGATTTCCACAGAGGTGACATCCCTAGTGCATCATTTCAGGAGGACATGAGTTGCTCTGCCTTATCAAGGTGATGTTAACCTTGATCCTTGGTTAAGGTGGCACGTGCCCAATTTCTCCACTGGAAAGTTACTATTTCTCCATTTGTATTTAATAAACGTTGGGGAGAAGATACTTTGAGACTATGCAGAATTCCTGGTTCTCCTTAAGCTTTCATCTCAAATTTTATTATCCACTGGTGGAACTTGCTTACAGCAATTATTATTGTGGTAGTACTGTGGCTTTAATGGTGATTTTCTATTTCTCTCATTCCATCTTTATTTATTAAGTGGCATTCTTCCCTATGAAAGAGTTGTCCCTTCTCCCACATTCATTTATCAGTTACTTTTCACATGCGTATGGACCCATGGCTATTTATTTTATTCTTTGGGTTATAATCCAAGGCTATCCTAATTACTTTTTGCTCAAATTCTTCTAGTTTTGACCACGGGGAGTTCTTTGAGATTGATTCCTGTGCTCTTCAACATGCTCCCACTTTTTTTGTTTGTTTTTTTAGGACTTCCGTAATTTTTGTTAGAGGCTCAACTTGTCTGTTCCCCATCCCTGCCCTGGAAATCTGCCACTTATCCAAGGAACTCTGGTTCCATAAACCAAGATGTGGATAGTAGATATGCTCGTTGCTCCTAGGACATCACTGCTTCCAGGCCCTCTCCATGGACTGAGGAAGAAAGTATACGCATGTACATTAACCCTCATATGCACGCACATCTAATTTCTGTATCTGTGTATTTGCATATTTACGTGTGTATGTGTATATTATATACACACTAAGAGTTCCTAATAATTTTCTGAATCCAATCCAGCACCACAATATTCATTCTACACTTTCCTGTTTCCGTACTTATAACTTCTTCATCTTACAGTAAGAAAGCTGGCTCTCATTACTGACAATACATTTACTTATTTGTTCAACCCTAATATACACAGAAAGCAGTTTCAGGATTGCTAACCCAAATCCCCAAAGGAAAAGTGTGTGTGTGCACAGTCCTTTCTGTCTTCAGTTTTATGGTATCAAGTCAAAAACACAGATTTCCAAAAGCACTTAAGTCAGCTCCTTTCTTCTCAACCCCCCTTCAGTGTAGTTATGTCAGTGGTTCTCAAAAAGAGCTATTTTGCCCCCAGGGCACATGTGACAATGTCTGGAGATATTTTAGGTTATCACAACTGGGGAGGTAACACTAATATCTACTGAGTAGAGGCCAAGGATGCTGTTAAACACTCTACAATGCCCAGGGGAGCTACAGATAAGAATTATCTGGCCTTAAGTGTCATTAAATTCAAAAATATATCTTTTTTTCTTAAAGATATTCTCCTTCTAATAGAATGTGAATTTTTTTGTTCAGTATTCCAACGTAAGGAAGTGAAGAATTTTTGTTGATTTAATCATGTATCATTGCTTTCATTTCACAGTCCTAATCTTCATCTGAATTTTCTCATAGTTCTTTAATAAATGAAGACAATGAAAGAATATACTCTTCTTATAGGCCCAAATCAGGAATCTGTAAATTCTTACTTATGTATTGATATGTTCCAAATGATCTTTGCAAACTGCAGTCAAACTAGCATATTTCCAGACAACTTTCCTTTAGCAGAATCCCAAAAGTGTTCATGGCCACCTCAGGCTACCTGGACACAAAGGGAAGTGTGATGGAGGAGAAGCTGGATGGAAAGAGACTGTGGTTTTAACCAAATGTTGTTAAAACGTCTTTTGTGAATTTTACAAAAATATGTGAACATGTTGCTAGGGATTCTCCTAGGGCCTTGGATGAGATCGGAGATGAAGGACCTTCAAAGCTTACACTCTATTAGTTTCAAATAATTCTTTTCCACCCGGAAGATGGAGATGGTTACAAAAAATCCAGGCTCTCAAGGACCTTGTGGTCTAGGAAAGAAGGCATATCTGTGTTCAGAGGTGCCCCAGGAGACAGGAACAGCCAGACATTTAGACCAGAACCTCGTACAGCCCTTCTCACACACCCCGTGAAAGTAAACACCTTGTGAAATCTTTGCTTCTGCGTGTCCACCCATGCTCATCGCTCACCAGGTGATGGCCTTCTCACACTGACCCCTAGGTGGCTCTGGAGGCCAAGGCAAGGCTGACTCCTGAATTTTCCTTTGCCCTTTCTTTTTTACACAGGAGTGTGGGGTAGAGTAAGAGCTTGAAAGAGCATAAAATACATCAAAAATATCATCATCCTAAACGCTGTGATTTGAAGTCATTTTTCACTGCCAAGAAAGAAAGTCAAAAAAAAAAAAAAAAAAAAAAAAAAAAAAAAAACACAGTAGTCACGCCTCTGATGGCAATGTTTACTCTTCCAGGGAGAGGACATATGGGAGAGCTTCTGACAAGACTGTCAAAAGTGTGTTCAGCAATTTAACTAGTAATAATAGTGAAAAACAACAAATAAAGCCTTGAGTTAATCCAGCATCTTTCATCTCCATATATCAGTTGCCAGTGTTCCTGATAACAACATGTCTGTGAAACATGGAAGTGGCAGGCCCTGTCATTCCCCAGTGACAGATGAAAGAACAGAGAAGCTAAGAAACTCTCCCCCAGTGAATCAGCCAGGGACCTGCGGGGGCAGATCAGCCTCTCTCTGAGGTATCAACAACACCTCCCTGGGCTGATGGAGCACTTGCTCTGAGGAATTTGGGTTTAAGGAGCGCCGGAACGTGAGCTACACAGAGCATCTGTGGAAGGCATCGAACCTGTGTTCTCCAGAAATTTGTCAATAAAATGCATCCACCAAGATAGCTCTGCACCTCTGCAGGTGGATCAGCAAGACTCTTTTTAAAGGTCAGCTGTTCACGGACCTTGCTGGATATGCTCTGGGAAGGCACTGGTCCCACAGAGCCTACCATTGGGGAGTTCATAATACATGGAATCAATTAAGGGAAGATACACACAATCCCTTCAAAACCCACACTCCAGCCACAGGAAGCTCCCTTCAGTTTCCCCACGTGCAAAAGCATGAGCTTCTGTGCCTCTGTTTACGCTGTTTCCTCTCCTTTGCTTGTCCCCCTCCATGATACTATGGAAGCATCACCTACACTATCAAACCACACACACACACACACACACACACACACACACACACACACCCCTTTCCTTCCTTTCTGTACCTTCCAGATTCTATACAGATCTCTGTCAAGGGCCCTGTAACTCTACTGCATATACTTGTTTACACATCTGTATTCCCTACCAAATTCTCAGCTCTTTGTCAGGGGAATGTATTACGGTTATCTTTGTATGTCCAACGAAGCTCATACCAGATGTTCAGTAATTGTTTCAGGAAAGAAAGAAGGAAGGAAGGACAGGAAGGAAGGAAAAGGAACTAATATCTACTGCACAGCTATTTGTTTGCCAGGCCCTGTGCTAGACATATATTTGTTCAGCATTTAGTGTGTGCTTCTCATCTGAGAACTTGTATCTTTTTTCAATTTCAGAATTTTCTCAGCTATTATCTTTTTGAAAACTGCTTTTCTCCTATTCCTTCAAGTCCCTATTTCTGGAAGTCCATCTGTTGGAGACTCTCGGTCTGTCCTCCACGTCTCTTTCCTGTTTCCATCTCTTTATCTCTGTGCCACATTCAGGTGACCTCCCCAGTGTTAATTCCCAAATCACTGATGCTCTCTTGGGCACATCAAGTCCAGAGTCGATCTTGTCTCCTGAACCTATTTTTATTCCAATTGCTTGATTTTTCATTTCCAGTGCCTAATTAGTTCGTTTTCACATACACCTGTTCTTGATTTCTACCTGCCTGTTTTTGTTTCATGATTTCACGCTGTTTAGGTGTTATTCCTTCCTTTATATCGTTAAGAATCTCAAACGTACTCATTTTAAAGTAATTTTCAGATTGCTCTATTATTCACTTTCAATGGGAGTGAATGCTACTGATTTTTGAGCTTGTTGACTGTCTTTCTCGGTATTAGTTTTCTTCATGTGCTTTGGGACTTTCGGTGGCAAGTTCACTTGGAATGTTTCCCTCCCACCACCTCTCTCCTCTAATCCTTCCCTGTCTGGAAGTTGATCAGTCTCCCCCTGTTAGGACTCCTAGTCCAGAGTCAGCTCTGATAACGGCTCAGGTTTCCTCTTCCAAGGTGATCTTGGGGGTAGCACAGATCTAGTCACTGGGCCAGCAGTGGCTACTTGAGGTCCTGGCAGTGTGGCTTCCTCTGCTTCTTTCCTCCACCTAGGCATTCAGCTCTGCAGCATGCTACATCTCCAAGCAGTGACTGAAGTTTCTTCTAGCCCTTTCTGGAGACCTGGCAGTGAGCCCTTCAGTTTCACCCATGAGCTTGGGTCCAGTCCCCAGTCATGAGTCCAAAACTTCTGGCCCCTGTCATCTCACAGCAGCTGTATTTCAAGTCCCCTCTGCCTATCCCCAAGTCCAAGAGCCCAGCAAGTCTACTGTGTTGTTTCTGGCCCACAGAGGTGTTCATCTTGTTGAGTGTGGCTATGTTTGAGTGCTTTTTGAAATATTTCGTCTCACATTGTAATGCATTTGACATCAAGGGAAGTTCAAGGCATGAACTCCCAACACCGTCTTGGCTTCAAGTTCCAGTCTAGACGTTTTCACACCATCAGTGACTTCATGAGCAATGATCCCCAGGTGCCCAGAATGTACGCTGTCACCTGCAGGCCCAGCTCTCCAGGCCTTGGTCCTCGGCCAATGAGAGCCAGACCTGGGAACATGCAGAGCCCTGCACATGAGCTAGCATAGTCTGCAAATAGTCTCTAGCTCTCCTGCCTGTGCACCTCAGGGTGGAGCCAGCTCGAGTCCCCACGCAGAACTAAGCTGCGTGGGGACCACGCAGAACTAAGCTGCAGCTCCCATAAAGCCAGCACCCAGCATCTGAGCGAGCCCACACTGCCCAAGTCTGCCTCGAAGGCTCACTCCCTTTGTCCTCTTACCTAGCCTTTCAAACTCTCACTGAAAAAAACCTAAAGTCCCACATAAGGCTATCACTTTTCCGACCTCTCAGACCAGACCCCCAGAGCACTGAACTTGAATCGAATATTCCTAGACTTGGTCCAGACTTCAGACCTCTCTCAGGCCCACACCACACTCCTCCTGACCTGGTCCCAGCTGATGCCTTCCCCCGGCAGCTCTCTTCCCCACTAAGCATTCTACACCCAATTACAATGTGTGTGTGTGTGGAGGGGTGGAAGTTCCCACAAACAATGCTCCCCACCAGCTGGGTGCCCTACAACTCAAGTCAATTCTGACGCTGTCTCCCTGGAGATGGGATCAGATCCCACAGGTTAAGGGCTCAGTCCCAACCAGACTGCCCCCACTTCTACTCCAGAAGCCAATCTCAAGAGCAGCTTGTCACCTGTGCTTCTGGCCGACTTTCTGACAGACTAATCAAGGGTTCCAACGACCCCCTCCTTGGGTGTGATTAACTTACGAAAGCAGCTCACAGAACCCAGAGAAATATTTTACCTACTAGATTACCAGTTTGTTATAAAAGGATATAACTCAGGAACAACCAGATAGAAGAGATGCGTAGGGCACGGTATCAGGAAGCTTCACAGAGCTTCCATGCCCTCTCTAGGCGCACCACTCTGAACTCCATCTTTTTGAGTTTTTATGGAGGCTTCATTACATAGGCACAATTGATTAAATCATTGGCCTTGGCAATTGAACTCAATTTCCAGCCCTTCTTCCCTCCCCAGAGGTTTGGGGGATGGAAGAGAAAATTCCAGCCCTCTAATCACCTGGTTGGTTCCCCTGGCAACCAGCTCCCATCCTTCCGTGCTTTCCAAAAGTCGCCTCATTAACATAACAAAAGATACCTTTATGGGTCTCATCACAAGAAATTCCAAGGGTTTTGGGAGATATGTGCCAGAAAAGGCCACAGAGACCAAATATATATATTTCTTATTACAACTCACAATATCACACTCACCCATCTGGGGCTGGACAAGAGACAGTGTTCTTGCATGCTCTCACGTAATTCTTAAGTAGATATTGTTACCATTTTTATCTATCATAACTACAATAGTAATATTTATTCTCTGCTCACAATGTTCCGGGATCTGTGCCTAGTACCTCACTGGCAATAATTCACTCAATCCTTGCAACAGTCCTATGAAGTGGCTACTTTTATCATCTTTCCATTTTATGGATGCAGAAGTTGAGGCTCAGGCTTAGTATCTCTAAGACCCTAGAGATACTAGGTGCTGGAACCAGAATTTGAACCCAGGTTCACCTCACCCCAAAGACCATGCCCTTAGCCAAATGCTTCACTGCCAAATCCATCCTGGCATTGATCTTGCCAGAACTCTTTGTGGCATTTGACACTTATCACCAATGTCTTCCTCCTAGGAAGTGCCTCCTCCTTTACAGGCTTCCAGGTAACTGACCTGGACAGAGTTTCCTCTCACCCCGATCTCTTTCATAGATGCTCCTTGTTTTGCCCATGAATCCTGGTGTTCCCCAAACTCCCACCTTCTTAGACACAGACTCCTCAATTTCCACATTCAACATGTTCAATTCTGAATTCATTACTTACATCCCCATCTCAGTTCCTGGCAACACCATCCACCCAGGCCCCCAAACCAGAAGCCAGAGTCAGCCCTATACAGCCCTGTCACTTAATCTCACAGTCCATCAATAGATGCGGCAGCAGACTCTCCCTCTTGAGCACCCTGAGTCATTCCACCTGACATTCCCAGAGCCTACAGAGGAGTGCCCCAAGCCCCCACCAGGCGCCCAGGGCCCACTTCTCCATCCTCATCATTTACTCCCAGCATCCACGCCTAGAGCCCTGGAGCCCTAGCTGCCTCCATCACCTGCCACTTTCCACTTTTCTGCCCAAAAGCCTTTCTCTTGGGTTCTGAGCAAGGACAGGGCACTGCTGTCTCTGCCCTCAGCTCTCCGGGGACTCACCAGTGTGGCCTAGTTGGACTTTCTTCTGTCCATGCTGCTCCAACAGCCCATGCCAGGCATCAGGACCTCTCCACGAGGGGAGGGAGCACAGGGATCCCCTTCTTCCTTTCTGCCTCCAGCCCCGCCCCACTTCTAGCCTTCATCTGACATTCAGGTAATTAACCAACAACTGGCAACAGATACAAAAAAGCAATTTCTCACCCCAACAGGGGAGTGTAATGTTCAATTCTATTTTTCTAAGGGCAATGATCAGAAGCCTGTGCACACAGAAGAGATGCTTTGATAGAGTCGCTGACATCTGAAGTCAGCAAGGAGGCTTAAATGAAAGAATTGAGAGAAACAGATCTCAGCTGGAGCTCTATGCAGAAGGCTATGATGCTAAAATTTGCATTTAATAGGGACCACATGGCAGAAATGTTACATCATGACTTAGAGTGCCACAGAATGTTGTCAGTGGTGAGTCCCCAGTTCCCTAAGGCTGTGTCCCCACCTACAAACACACAACCCCCACACAGCCCACACTGAGTCAGTTCCAAACTTTTGACTGATTGCCCCCCAACAGGTTGTTAAACTGCAACTCCTGCTAATCCCCAGTCTATTCCTTATCAGTTCAAATCCAAATGTTGAAATACTTCAGGTGGAAAAGGTAACCAAAAAAGAAATACAAATGGATAATAAACATATAAAAAAATTCAACTGTAGGAGTAAAGAAAGAAATACAAATTAAGACATGATACTATTTTTATCTATAAAATTGGCAAAATTAAAAGCAATGATAAAATTCCTCCCTGCTAGAGAGGATGCTGGTGGCCTCAAGGAGCACCCACACCCCAGGGCAAAAGAAACCTCGGCAGTCCTTCAACAGTCTTCAAGAGTTAACTCATCAGTGTCCTTAAACATTTCACCGTTAGTAGAGCCTTGCTGAACATGAGGTGGCTCATGTGCGCGAATGGGGAGGGTGGAGAGAGGAGAGCAGGGAATGAACACACACACACACGCACACACCGACACATCCACACTGTCGGACCATGAACGGGGCCATACTGCACCCCACCCTGCCACACTGGGCTGTTAAGGAGGGCATGATCTGCCTTTATAGGCTTACAATTTAAAAGTGCAGTGAAGACTCATACCCAAATCTGTAGAAAACAGGCAAACAGAATTAGATGCTGTCAGAGAAGAAGAAGTGCTGGGTGCGTTCAGAAAAGAGGAGATTATTTCCAACTAGGCCATCAGGGTGGAAATGAATTTTGTCAAAGGTATAGGGTGAAAAGTATTCTAGGGGCAAAGGAAAGATTAAGGTCACAGTCAAAGACATTTCAATATGCATTAATTTAATCACTGTGGTCCTTTCCAGCCTTTACATTTTTATAATCTGACACTTCCTCTCCTGTTAGCTGGGTGAGTTCCAATGACCCCAGAAAATGGATGGACGCTGCAGTTATATGCCAGGCACTGTCCTAATACACTATACAGATATGCTTGTTTAATTCTCAAAAAACCTTTAGAGTAAGTATCCTTAGGCCTGTTTTACAAATGAGGAATCTGAGGCATAAAGAAGATTTGATTGCCCAAGATCACAGAGCTAGTCAGTGCTGGGAGGTCAGACATGAACTGACGTCCACCTTACTTTGAAACCTCCATCCATTCTTTATTCTATACCATACAGCCTCACTTCAAGATCACTTTCTTTTTTAAAGGTAAAGCCCCCAAACTGATCTATAAATTTGATGCAGTCTTGATCAAATCCCAGTAGGCTTTTTTGGCCAAGGTGAAAAGTTGATCCTAAAATTCATATAATAATTCAAGGGACCCAGAAGAGCCAAAATAATCCTTTAAAAGAACAAAGTTGAAGCACTTCACAACTTCAAAACTTACTACAAAGCTACAGTAATCAAAACCGTGTGGCATAAAGTGCTGACATAAGGATAGAAATAAAGATCAGTGGAACAGAATTAAGAATCCAGAAATAAATCCATACCTTTAAAGGGCAACTGATTTTTGACAAAGATGCCAAGACAATTCAATGGGAGAAAAAAATAGACTTTTGAACAAATGGTGATGGGCCAACCGATACCCACATGCAAAAGAATGAAGTTGGAACCTTACCCTACATCATATAATAAGTTGACTCAAAACAAATCAAAGATATAAATGTAAGAGCAAAAACTATAAAACTCTTAAAAGAAAACATAGGGGTAAATCTCTGTGACCCTGGATTAGGCCATGGTTTCTTACTACCTAAAGAACAAGCAACCAAAGAAAAACAAAAATAGATAAATTGAACTTTTGATAAAAAATGAAAAACTTTTGTGCTTCAAAAGAAATTGTCAAGAAAGTGAAAAAGACAACCTATAGAATCTGAGAAAATATTTGCAAATCATATATCTGATAAGGGTATAGTCTCCAGAATATGTAAAGAACTCTTATAATGCAACAATAGAAAGACAAATAACCCAATTTTAAAATGGACAAAGGATTTGAATAGACATTTCTTCAAAGAAGATATACAAATAGCTAATAATTACATGAAAAAGTACTCAATATCATTAGTCATTAGGGAAATGCAACCTGGAACCACAAAGAGATACCACTTCATACCCAGTAGGATGGCTAGAATAAAAAAGAAACATTACAAGTGTTGAGAAGATAGGGAGAAACTGGAACCCTCATGCATTTCTGGTGGGAATGTAAAGTGGTGGAGTTGCTGTGGAAAGCAGTCTGGCAGCTCCTCATAAAGTTAAATTTAGAGTTACCACACAATCCAGCAATTCCATACATAGGTATATATACCCAAGACAATTGGAAACATATGTTCACACAGAAACTTATACATCAATGTTCACAGAAGCATTATTCATAACAGCCAGAATTTAGAAACAACCCAAATGTCTATCAACTAATGATGGACAGACAAAATGTGGTATATCCACACAAAGGAATATTATTTAGCCATAAAAAGGAATGACGTACCAATATATGTACAAAATGATGAACCTTGAAAACATGATTTCAAGAAAGAAAAGCCAGTCACAAAAGACCACATATCATGATTCCACTTTTATGAAATGTCCAGAATAGACAAATTTAGAGATACAAAGTAGGATGGAGGTGGATGGAGAAAGTGGGGAATGACTGCTAATGGGTACAGGGCCTCTTTTTGGGGGTAATGCAAGTGTTCTAAAATTGATTGTGTTGATAACTGCACGACTCTATGAATATACTAAAAAAAACTGATTTGTACACTTTAAATGGATGAATTATATGGCATGTGAGTTATATCTCAAAAAAGCTGTTTAAAAATAAATAGGCCATTGTAAAGCAATTATACGCCAATAAAGATGTTTAAAAAATAATAATAAAAAATAGAGGTGATAATCAGAAAAATAAAATACATAGACCAAAAAATTAAAAAGGAGCACATGCTCACTAACAGCTGGAATATATGGAAAAATATAACAAAGGACGGAGAAGTCACTCAAGACCACCAGAGCTAAGTGTTGCCCACATTTTGGTTTCCTTCCTTCCCAAATTTATCTTCAATGGTTATTTTTATGGTTGAAGTTACACGTGGACACTATTTTACCTGAATTCACTTCTTGCCTCAGAATAACCCCTGGTGATACAGTCTCTAGACACAGAGTCCAACCTTTGTCCCCACCTCCACCCAGACAGTTCCCGGGGAACGTGCTCTCACCCAGATGGTGTCCTCTGCCTGGAAGGCCCTTCCCCTGATCGCCTGGCTGGAAACTCCCTACTTTTCCCCTCATCGCCTGCCCCGACGCCTCCTCAGTGAAGCCTTCCCAGAGCGCTCAGCATTTGCTGCTATTGATACGTCTGTCACCTATCACCCTTTGTTCCTATGACTGGCTTCTGCTCCTAAACTGGGCTCCTTGGGTGCAAATTCAGGATTTATTCCCCTTTAGGAGAGAGGGGCCGAAGGGAAAGAGAGCATTTGTGGGAGGGTATGGCGTGGGGAGGCTGACCCTCCTCTCCTCAAGAGCTCCTCCTTCCTTGTGACTGATGTCCCTCCATGCACACAAAGGCAGGCGAGGGCCCTGCAGCCTTAGCCTAAGCGCCCCCTCCTCACCCTCTAGCTCTTCCTGGATTTCCTGCCCCGCCCCACCTGGGCGTTGCTGCCAGTGGCTGGCAGGCCCTCCTCCCAGGCTGGCCTCCCCCTTGCCTCCACCCTCTCTCTAAAGCCGATGGATGTCCACCACTGACCCCCGTGAGGACTGGTTTGGGGGGCCTAGGAAGAAGCCAGGCCGCACGCCTGCTGACCCCACCAACCCCTCAGGTTCCAGGAAAGGGGCCAGGTCAGTCAGACTGAGTCCCTCGTGCGTCTGCTTGACCACAAAAATCTGGACCCAGTGTATTACAACTAACACAAGAAGATCGGTCTCCCCTTCTCCCTCAACAGAGATGGACTTACACTTACATCGCAGAACTCAGGAAATGGAGCCCATCTTGTTATCAATGTAAAAACTGAGCTGAGCTATTTGTGATCTAAATCAAAATAGAACTGTGTCTGGCAAACTCATTTTTCTCAGGCCCCGGCAGCTCCCCAAGATACATTGTCTACTGATGGGGAGGGTGAGGGGGACAGACAATGGCAACTGCCAGGAGCCATTGATCACTTGTTTTATGTGCAGAATGAATCCTTAATCACTGTCGCTTCAGAAAGAAAGGGGAAATTGAGATGGATTCTCAAGTGCCAAAGGCAGGGAGCTTGGTAATTGTAGCTCTTTCATTAAAACTCTGGAGCGTAATAAGTTAGTCAGTGGCTGTGCATCTCCGCGTTGGCGTCCGTGGACCCCATCTTGGCTCATTGCTAAGAGGCAACAATGAGGAGTCCTGAGAGCCACAGGGAATATCTCCTCCTGTGAGCTGGGAGGTTCAGAATCTCATATGTCACCTGGAATTGGACATCTCAGGCTGGCATTTGAGGACCTAATTACTGGACCCAACTTACCCCTCCAACCCTATCTCTGAGCCTGGGTTTCCTTATTTGTAAATGAGAGCAAAGCCCTGCATTGCCTCATTCACCTATGCTATTCTATTCTTTTGCCCCACTTCTTGCAGTAGTTCTTTCTACTGGTGGTGACATTTATTTATGTATTCACTCATTTTGCAAATAATGATCAACAGCTTTATTATGGGCTCAATGGTTAGCAAGAAAAGTTTCAACAATGGGCAATATTGCCCCTTTGGCTCTGGGGAGCAGAAAAAAATCATACTCTTTTTATGTATGAAGTCCAAATATGCATGCAGTACATAAACAGATATGCATCCTATTTTTACATTTCATGAAGAAAGGTCAGAATGATTAGGATAAAGATGTCCGAAAAGGTTCCTGAGAGGAGCAATAATGAAAAGAAAGTCACTTGTCTACACTGGCTTAGAGTGGCTTTCTCTCCCCCTCATCTACCTCATGCATCAGAACTCAATAAATGTCTCCACCTCCAAGAAACTTTCCATGATCAATCCCCCATTCCTCTTTGGCCCTCCTCTTTGCTCCCCTGATGACCTCTACACAGCTAGTTCACAGCACTAATCTCTGCACACCCAACCATGACTCTGACCCATGGCTTCGTCTCCCATACTAGGCTGGAGGATGCACTCAGACAAGACTCTTGCCTTAGTCTCTTTTAAACCTTTAGGGCCTAGGAAGGTACCCTGCATAGTAGCTGCTCAATAAATGTTGAATAAATGAATTAACGAGTGACTGACTATACACATCTCACTTTGCTATTCTCAAGGTAGAGAAAGGCAGCGTTAAGGGAACCAACATATACTAAGACCCTTGGGTGCGCTAGGCACCATGATAATCCATGGCCCATCCTACCACATGCCCATATTTACCACAGCCCTGGAGATTCCAGGGCAGAAATTATTACCTCTGGGGAAATAAAGATTAAACAGTGTTCCATGCAGAAGTGTACTGAAGCCAGTCCCTGTGGCTCACCAGAGCCTACCAAATTTTCAAAAAATTTTCAGGCCAGGTTTTAAATCATTGACAGCTTGAAATCAGCCATGATGAGAGTATTTATACCATGGAAATTGGCAAACATTACAAATCAAGGCTCTCTCTTTCCCCTCTGAGAGCCAGTTTACCAGCCTATCACTGCTTCCATGCCTGGCAAGTGGCTGCCAGGAGAAAGTACAGAGTTTTTCCATTGTACCATGCTGCCTGCCTCCCAGTTGAGGGGGAGTGGTCAAAGGGAGATGTCCATCTTTGCATCATAAGACTTCATCCAGGATCTCACCTGATACCACTTGTCTTTCATTGAAATGCCTTTCCTTGCCCTTTAGTTAATTATTGTGAGGAAATAATCAAAGAAGACCCTTGAAAACTGCCCTTTTGAAAACCTGGAGTCACCACCGCTTTCTAGGAGGCAGAGGTCAGAGGATAGAGTTTCAGAACCCTGCTCCATAATTGATGCCCCAAAGCCGAAGTCCAACAGGTCTTCCAGTTACCCTCACAGGGAGCCCTGCAGAAGCCTCACCTAGAACCTACAATCATTTATTTTGCCCATCTCTCTTGAGAGCATAGGTCCTTTAGGGCAGGGACCGAGGGTTTCTGACCTCTGCATCCATCTCTAGAATGCAGCCCAGGCCCTGGCATATAGTTACCACTCAGTACATGCGTGTGTTGAATAACACCCACCTGACCCAGACGCAGCTCATCAGGGGACTGTCCCATACCAAACCCAGGTATTCCAAGCAATGCCCCAGTGACATTTAACCCACTGAGTCCACTTTGAAGCTCAAACAACTCTCTTAATTCCTTGACCCTTTTGCATTTCCCGTAAGACTCAAATGAAACTTTAAATGCCTTGAGAATGCTTTAGCTGTATGTTCTAAATGCTAAATGTCTTATTAGACACAGGAGTGTGGGTCTGATTCCTTTAGAGTACAGACCTGCTCGGAGGAGCATCGGCAAAAGCTGGTATTTCACCACATCACGGTATCATTGACCACCAGACAGAGTTATTCAGTGCATACCTTTTAATGTCAAGTCTCCGTTTTCTGATTGCTTGACAAGCCAGAGAGGATAAATAAACCAGGCTCCTAGTGCATCTGGTTTTCTCTCACATGAGGCTCTCTGATGGGATCCCTGATTTAAGACCAGGATCCAATTGAGAAGCTGTGCTGACAGCACAATAAATAATAGGAAAACATCAGGCCTGAATTGGTGTTCTGTGTTCATCCAGGACCATGTGCTGTGTCATTACTTATATCAAGCAAACCCTTACTTTGGTCTCTAGAAAAGGGCATCATGGAGAGAATTAATATTGCAAAGGAAAGAAAAAGGCATTCATGGGAGGAAGAGTGTTTGTCCTTGTTGGGGAATGAGAGTCAACAGGTAAAGATATTTTCTATGGACGTGTTCAAAATACTTATAAGGGGCAGAGAAGGTTCTGCTTTTCCTGGTTGCTTTTGTCATGATCTCTACCTACAGCCTCTTGCAACTGGCACTAGTAGAAAAGAACTAAGAGGATTCCTTGTCAACAGTGATCAAACAGCCTAATTTTTTTTTTTGCATTATTCCAAAGTGCTGTGAGTCTCTGAAACAAAGATTATTCATGAAATTATACCAAAATACAGTTTAATTCTGTCCCTAAGACTTTTCACAGCAATATATTCACAAATCAGAAAAAAAAAAAACCCTAAGCCAGTTTTTAAAAAACTATATGGCCTCAGACTTTTTATTCACCCTTTTATTCTCCCCTCCTTTTAAAATCTGTATGACAACCTGTGGGGTACACGGAGAATCACAAATGCAGGTACTGGGGTGCAGAGGTATTGAGTTAATTGCACGAAGACTCACGACCAGCAAGTGCTGGTCCTGGGCTTCAATCCCCAGCCGCTGTCTCCAAGCACATGACTCCCACCATCCTCACTTCCACCTGCACCCCAGCCACTGACGCCTTTCAGGCCCACTTGAGGGAACACTAGAGGTGCCCCCACAGAGCCAGGGCACTCTGGAGAGCCCCTAGCCTCTTCCTTCGGCAGTGGTCCTGCCACTTCCAGGGAAGCCTGGGACCCATGCGTGTCACCCCAGTTCTTCCTCACAGCAAGGCTGTGCAGTAAGTGGTATCACCCCTATTTTGTAGTAACACAAACGAAGCTCACAGGTGTGGAGTCACTTCCCAATGTCACACAGCAAATGGCAGGCATGAGCCAGGACTCAAACCCACACCTTGGATTCCAAGCTTCCCCCATTTTTCCGCAATAGTATATAAAAAGTCCCAGTGTGGGCGACTTACGGGCTGGAAGGGCCAATTCTCTACACCTGTGTGGTTAGACCGACTACAGGCTGTGGAGTTACAAGGCCTGAGGCGAATGAATACTGCTCTGAGGCCTGAGCAAGTTCCTCATCCCCTCTGGACCTGAGTCCCTCATTTCTCAAGGGAGGCAGAAACACCAGCCGCTGGGGTTGTTGTGAAGCCCTCGGACGACCCCCGTGACACCCCAGCAAGGCCATGCACGGGCGGAGGGGGAGGGGTGCTCACGCCATCCCCCTCAGGTCCCCGCCTCCTGCCGCGGAGCCTCAACCCGTCAGAGGCAGCAAGTGGGCACACACTGGCCCCTCTCACCTGCACGGGGTTCCTTCTGAGGGACCTTGTCCAGGTCTGATAAGGGGCCGATCCTCGCAGGAAGATCCCAGCCAGCAGCCGTCTCTCTAACCAAGGAGAGAAAACGAGGGAGCCAGAGCCACGTTGACGCGGGACACCTCGGGGCTGCGGATGTAGCCAGCCGTCGCTTGCGGCCTAATTATCCAGCAGTCAAAGCCCTGGTGACATCTGAGAGCCCTATCAACCCTGAAACACCCTCCGCCGCCTTCCTAGTTTGAGTTCTCTCTTCAGGCGTCCAAATGAACGCGGCACGAGGTGGCTACGGTGGCCTCCAGGGGCCAGTTCTAGTGCGAGCGTTGCGGATCGCGGGCTCTTAAAGAAGCTGCAGGTTTGGGTCTGCAACAGAGAGGCGCCATCAAGCAGGAAAGACCCAGAAACATAAAACAGGCGCCCAGAGCACATCCAATTAAACCTCCTAAATTAACAGGTGAAGAAACTAGGACCGGGAGAGGGAGGTACCTAGTAAGTAAAGCACAGCTTAAAAAGTGGCACAGCTGGTACCAGAGCCCCCAGCCCAGCCCTTCCAGCAGGCCTCCTCCTCTTCTCTACGTTGCCTCTTTGGTACTTAGATCCTGCCCTTGGCAGAAGCCATTGCCAGATTTGCTATCACAAAGACTCACTTTTACCTTATCCTCTGCCCAACACTTCCAGTGGCTCTCCCATGAGCTACTCAGTAAAGAACAAAACGCCTAGGCCAGCATTCAGGGGTCTACCTTGGTGGGCTTGATACCGCGTTTCTAGCCTTATTCATTCATTCATTCACTCATTCCACAAGTATTTATTGAGTACCAAATTGAAGCAGGCACCGAAGGATAAAGTATTCAAGAACAAAACTGTTCCTGTCCTTTAAAAGCTAATTTAGTTCCAGAAACAGCCACAGAAACAAAAAATTACCATATAATGTGTTAGGGCAGGGAAACAGACATTTGCAGATACATGAACCCAGAGAAGGAATCCAATCTGAAGACAGAGGTTACATTTAGGAGAGTCTTACAGGAAGAAAGATGCCTGACTTGAATTTTAAAGTGAGCAATGGTGAGTTTGCAGGGAAGGACCAGAGGGGCACCGCGAGAGGGCATAGCTGAAGTAAGAGAAAGGCACGGAGAACATAAAGCCCACATCACATTCTTTTTCACCTCTGTGCTTTTGGTGACTCAATCTAAGGAGTTTGGTTCTTCATAACTGGTCACCAGGTGAATAGATGACTCATGTGAGGAGCTTCAAGGAAGGTCCATGTCATTGTGACACCAAAGAGTGAGACAGGTGGACAAGATTACAGGCAAGGCCAGGCCATGGAGGGCTATGTGTATTATTCAAAAAGGCTTACACTTGACCGTGCAGGTCAAGGATTTTTTTTTTTTTAATTGAAGTAGAGTTGATTTACAATGTTGTGTTAATTTCTGCTGCACAGCAAAGTGAGTCAGTTATATATATGTATATTCTTTTTCATACTCTTTTCCATTATGGATTATCACAGAATATTGAATATAGTTCCCCATGTTATACAATAGGACCCTGTTGTTTATCCATCCTATATATAATAGGTTGCATCTGCTAATCCCAAAGGTCAAGGATTCTTGAAGCCTGGCCTTCAGGGTCCAGCGTCCTCTCCCCTGAAGCTGTCAGCAAAGTTTTCTGTATGAATTCAGCTTTTATCAGATTTTGAAAGGGATTCATGACTGAAAGCATGCAAAGAATAATTGGGATAAGGACTGAAACATGTCAGAAGGTTGTAAGCCAGAGAGGGCCAGTGTGAGATTTATTAGTTACGTGGATCCTGCTGACGTATGAAAATAGGGTCTTTGCCTTTTTCACTGTTGTATCCCTAGCACATATCACCATGCTTGGCACATGATAGGTGTTCGATAGGGAAAGAATGACAGCACTGCAGAGAATGGACTTCAGGGTACAGGAGCAGAGGCAAGGGACCTGTTAGGACACTGCCAAAGTAAACCTCAATGGGGAAAGGGGGAGAGGATGGCTGTCGGTATAGAGTAAAAATGACATATTTGAAAACTGTTTTGGAAGTTAAATTTATGGGACTTGATGATTTACTGAATATGGCTGGGGGGTGGGGTAAGGGAAACAGAGAAGTCAAGGATGACTCCCACTTTTCCAGCTTGACAGACTAGCTAAATGGTGGTGCCATCAAATCAGAGAAATAGGAAACGGAGCATGTTAGGAGTAGTTGGTGTTTGGTTCTGCTGGGATGTGGCCAGCAGGGGGCGCCTGGATGACATCAAGGGGAGATACAAAGTAGACCGTGTCCTTGAGGCTGAAGTTTGGAGGTGAGATTTGAGCTGGGGACAGAGGTGTGGGGATCAGGAATATAAAACCATTGAAACCCTGAGGGTGAGTGCGGTCACCCAGGGAGAGTGTAGAAGGAATAGGGAACAGCCCAAGGACAGAACCCTCAGAAAGAACCAGCATTTGGGAAGTGCGGAGAGGATCAGGGACCTACAAAAGAAACAGTTTCCACGGGAGATACAATGAAATCAAGAGAGGGAAGCACTAGATGAAGGAGGAAGCATCCAATTCAGGCAGATGTGGCTGAGGGTTCAGCAGCCTAAGGATAAGAGCTAGACACTGATCTGCCAATAACGAGGTCATCAGGGGTTTTAAGGAGAAGGATTTCAATGGAGCAGAAATGAAAGTCAAATGGTCTGGGATTAGATGGGTGGTGAAGAAATGGCTACAGTTCAAGGAGCCCATCCTTTCACAAAGTTTATATATAGACCAAAGGTGGAGGGAATTAGATTATATCAAGAGTGGGCTTCAGGATAAAGGATGAACCTTCATCAGATGAGAAAGACTTAACTTCTTGCTGTATTTCTCTTGCTAGATTATCTATTCTTTAAAAGCAAGGATTGTAGTTAATGCTTTTCTTAAATCCCCCCATGGTACCTAGTAGCATCTGCAGAGAAAATGTGAGCACTCATTCATTCATTCAATATTTATTGAGCATCAACTATATGCCAGGCAAATAGTTCTAGGCACTTGGGCTAAGTCAGAAACAAGATAGACTGCCCTCAGGGTGCTTAATTCTAGGGAAATGGGGTGGTGAGGGTAGGAAGCAGTGGGCCTCACTGAGAAAGCAAGAGTTAAGCAAAAGCCTGATGGGAATGAAGGGGTTTGGCTGGTAGGAATGTTGGAGAGGCATGTTCCAGAGAGATGTAGGATGATCAATGGCCTCAATTTGCCCAGGACCAAGAGGTTTCAGTACAAAAAGCCTAAGATGTAAGACTTTCAATACCAAAAGCCTAAGAGAGAGACCAGCTACAGGGCCAAGGCAGGAGTATGGCTGATGAGTCCAAGGCCAGTGTGACTGGAGGAGAGTGAATGGGGGGAGGGGGGAGGGGGGAGGGCAGAGGGAGAGGCAGCACAGATGCTCCGGAGGCCCTGGAGTCATTCATGTACCAGAGCAATTAAGCCCCGGTGCGTGTCCGGTATGTATACTGAGCCCAGAGAATACATCTCTTAATAAAACAGGGGAAATACAAGCTTCACACACAAGGGTGAGGGGCTGTGATGACCCTCAGGCAAATACACTCACCTTTCCCAGCAATTTCCAAGTGTGTCGCCCGCATCCCCCCACCCGCACCCCGGGCAGCAACCCCATCCCATCCCCATGGGCTCCACGCACAGTTCTGCCGTCTTAGTGAGACTACTGTTCACCTTCTCATCAGCTCCTTGGGGGGAAAGATCCTGAGCAGCAGGGCCAGCCTGACCCAGAGACAGAGCAGGACGTCGCCTGTCACACACTTGTACCCTCCCCACCCCACCCTGACAGATCCCACTTTGCTGGGCTGCGTGGTCCTTAGGGAGAGGCAATGGTTCTTACAAGGGGTCTCCAGACATCTGGTGACCCATTCAGATGGCAATGAGGAGGATTTATTATGAAATTTTCAAGATTTCAAATAAGGCACAGAAATAACGCCCACAAATTCTCTTTTGTTTCATAAAGTATAAAGACGCACGCATGTGTGGATCCAATTCCCACAAAGTTGGCTTCTTTCCGAAACATCTCATAGAACGTGGGGCTGGTAAGGAGAAAGATAGTGAAGGGGATCCCTAGTGTCAGCAGATTAGGAAATTCTGAGTTAAAACTTCAGCTAAAATGAAAGTGTGTTATCTGAGAAAAGCAAACGCATTAGGCTATCATCATTTATTAACATTTGAGTGTAAATTAGCTGGTGAGATTAGCTGTTCACAAATCAAAGATTCAAGTAGCACCAGGAAGGGAGAGGGAGGGTGATTGGAGACTGTGAAGAGCCAGGACAATCCCAAATAGGAAACCAGGAGGAGGCATGGACCCAGGGTTCGGAGAACCTGAGGTCAAAGTACCCTAAACATAATCACACAGGCCACAGAGCAGTTTGACATTCTCTACTTCATTTGCCCCTCACACTCCAGGAGGCTGAGAATCATAATTGTCCTCCAAGGAACAGCACAACATGGCAGACCCAGACCGGATCTCAAGGCCCAGCTCTGCCACTCAACTAGCTGTGTTATTTGGGAAACTTACTTGGCCTCTCTGTGTCTCCTACTCCTTACCCTAAAAATGGAGATAATTATACTGCCAATCTTACAGGGCTGCTGTGAAAATTAGATGAGCTAAGTCATGAGACACTCTTAGAACATGCTTGACACATGGTAAGCACTCAATAAATGTTAGCTATTACTTATAAATGAGGATACAAGGCATCACCAGGTGGAGATAGTTGGCCAAGGCCACCAGCAACAAAGCAGCAAAACCTAGATTAGGAGGCTTCACCTTTCCTGGAAGAAGAATCATCTGGGAACCTAGTTGTGAATGCATATTCCCAGGCCCCATGCTGGACCATCTGTGTGGGCGGGGCAGATGGGCTGGTGGAGCAGGTATGCTATGCCATAGGAGGGCAAGTATCTGCACTTCCTTAAGACAGGTAGTGCCCAGGTGATTCTGATAGAGAGGCTCAGCAGAGGACAGTCTGGGGAACACCGGCTGGGACTCAGAGACCTCTCCCACCACACGTGCCACCGTCCAGGAGACAGTGGGACTGAGGCCAACCTCCTCCACCCAACCCCTTGACCAACAGCCGGCCCCGCTGCTCCTGACTCACTGTGCATTTTTCTTTCTCTAGTTTCTAAAGGGAAAAGTGTTATACGGCCACTGTCAGAGAGAGAGAGAGAGAAAGAGAGAGAAAGAGCGTCTTCTCCAAGACCAAGAGCTTTCAAACCAAGCCCCACTTCAGAGTGGATTTCACCACCAGGTTCTGTAATGGAAATGCTGACATAATCTTAATTATGAGAAAGAATGTCTCCCGGATGGAAATGCGGTGACCTAGAAGACTCCATTTGCAAGTCCTCCTGACCTGTAAGAGAAGATGCCTGGTGGAATATTTTGGGTAATATATTATGCATCTACTTATCCTATGATCCCCATCTGTGGGCTTAGCAAGGTGGTATTTTGAAGACAGGGTGAAAAAACTATCAACACCAGGCTTGAGAACACTCGCCTGGATCACAGACCAGGGTGAGCTTTCTACTCTGCAGTGTTTTGCATTTCATATGAAGTGAAATCTATTTCAGGTGCTGCTGAAAATGCAGGAAAAGTACCAGGGACTAGAGCCCTAGGAATTAAACTGGCCTCAGTTCAGAGACATGGAGTGGTCTCACACCACCTTTTCTGCATGTTCATAATTCACCTATGTGAAGAGGTCTTTGTTACCAATAAATAAATAAATGAATGAAAAGAAAGAAAGGAAAGGAAAGGAAAAAAAATTCCTTGGGAAGCAGCATCTCGTACGAATGAGGTGGTCCCCTTCACCCCAGGCCCAGAGGCTACCACGTGTTATCAGCATCTGTCCTCTAGCATTTGACTCTGTGCTACCCCTTCCCCCTGCCAGTCCCGTCCTTGCCAGAACAGGGATGGTGTGGGCTGCAGGTGGCATATATTTCTCAGAAAGCAAGGCTGCTTCCCCAGAGAGTAGGGCAGTATTTGAGTATTTAGCTCGTGGCTAGGATAACAGGGCAGAGCCCCAAGCTGGGATGGATAGCCACTGTGACTCTATTTCTTAACAGAAAGTGTAAACCCGTGAGGCCGTGCCGTCCTCAGAGTGGAGTCATCAGTGGGCATCTGGGGTGGGCTACAACTGCCTGGAAGTCTCTATCGATTGTACATCACCTAAGTAGTATTAAGTCACTGCAAGATTTTTTTTTTTTTTTAAGCATACAGTTTGGTGAATTTGAGCAGATCAATACGTTCATTTACCAACACCCCAATCGGGATAGAGAACATTCCCATCAGCCCGGAATGTTCTCTCATGCCACTTTTCGGTCAACCTCCTCCTCTCCAGAGGCACCACTATTCTGACATCTATCCCCGTGGATGCATTATGCCTGTTCTGGAAAAGTGATGTCAGTGGAATGATGTAGCCTGTGCCCTTTGCGTCTGCTTCTCTCGTTCAACATGACATTCTGCAGATTCACTGTGCCATGGCATGTGTCAGTGATTGGCTCTGAACCACTTTTTAAATATTGGGAGCTCACTCCACAGTCCCACTGCCCACAGAGGCATCCATGTCCCCGAGCAAACAAAGCCTCGGCTTCCCAGGAGCTCCAGGATCTGTAGCATCAGCTCTTCTGGTTGCGGAGCTCATGGGGTGAGAGGGATCCCAGCTTTCAGGGAGCCCTTAACTTCCTGCCCTTAACTTCCTGCCTCTTCTCCATCCTTCCCCACAGCTGTTCCCTCTCCCCAGTTCTGATGTGGAGCAGGGGTTTCCCCAGTATCCCCTTCCAATCCCCAAATAGTTCATGATCTTGACCCGTGCCCCATGAGTGAGGAGGGCAGGCGCTGACAGTGAAAGGTCTTATTAGATGTGATAAGAAGCCAGCGGTGGGGACCAGGGAGGGCATGCTTTCCAAGGCCTCCAGAGTCTGTGCTAATTTATCCTTCCTCTCAAATTGCCTCCAAACTTCGGTAATAAGCACGCACGTAGTTCACTGATGAAACATATTCTTCCAAAGCAATTTTAAAATAATCGTAGTGTGTGCTAAACCCTAAAAAAAAAAAAAAAAAAAAAAAAAAAAAAAAAAAGAAGAAAGAAAGAGAAAACCCTGCAGCCAAGTCATCCTAGACTGAGCGGCAACGACAGAATTTCATAATTAGGAAATGCAATGTCATTTCTGAACGTTATTGCACCTTTGAAAAAACGGTATCAAACTGAGGCCTGCATATTTGATACCCAATTGATTTCAGGTTTCAAGTCAACTGCAGCAAAATAATGAGCTGCCTCTGTCGTGAGCGGCTGAGCTCCAGCTCAGAGGACCTGGGAGGGAAGGCATGAAGGGGTACCGAGCCCCAGGGCCCCAAGGCCTCAGAAACAAAGCTGAGGGGCCACTGGGCTGGCGGGCATGCAGGATCCCACACTGTCTCCTGTGTTAATTTTTTTGCCCGAGGGGCTGATTTTGAACTCTTTCATTGTGCTTCAATTTTGCTCACCAGGGCTGATGCTGGGAATCAGAGGATCAAAGCCCTGGATGGGAATCAGCCTGCAGTTCCCCCGCCTCTTATCCAGGGCTGTCCCCAGCCCAAGGGACAGTGTGCACAGCATGATCTCACAGACCTCCAACCCTTCTCCATCACCACCAGGCTCATCACCCACTACCCACTGCTCCAATGTCCATTAGAATTTCATTCATAAAATGAGAGCATCTTGGACCCAGAAAGGGACAGTGTGTCATTCTTCTCAACACTCAGCTCAAAGCCAAAATGTCTCCACATTGTTTCCCAGATCTGGCCCCTCAGGCCCTGCTGCTGGGGGCTGCACTGCCTTGTGATGTCACCAATTCATGGAGCTCCAACTGTTAGAAAAGACCTCTTTCCCTTCACCACACATTTGCTTCCTGTAATTCTCACCCACATCACAGCCCTTCAAGCATCTGAGGACAGTTCTGATGTCTGTAGCACATGTGTTGGTACCATGCCCACAGAGCCTTCCTACTATCAGTGACCCATCTCTGAGTCTGGGGCTCTCTCTGAAGCTGTGGAGAGACCCCTGGACACAGCCCTCAGTCAAGGACAGATGCCCCAGAGCCCCCAGCGCTTAGATGGGACCACTGAGATGTATGTTCTATGCCATTTCCCAGTTTCTCTGCAGAATTAAGCCCCCAGATAACCACAGTGGGAGCTGGCTGGATAACACCCATTACTGGTTGCCTTCCCTTCACTGTCTCCCTTCTCCACTCCCCTTCCAGGGTTTTCTGTACTTCCCAAATAAAGCACGTACACCCAATCCTTGTCTCACAGTCTATTCCTGGAGAACCGAACTAAGATGATGCTCTATTTAAGTTCTCTTCCTCAAGCCAAATAGCCCTCATGCCTTCTCCTATTCCTCATGTGATATTGTTCCGAGACCTATAACCTATAACCCTGGCCAAGCTTCTCCCCGGTCATTTCACTTGCAAATTTCTCTCCTACAACGTGGAGCTGGGACGGGACATGAAGCTCCCAGCACATCTATCTAATGCAGTGCAAGTTCTGGGATGTCTCACGCTCTGAGCACACACTTCTCTTCTTAGTCTTGCATGATATCACACTCGTGGTTTATAATCTTCCTCCTTGTTGGTGTGAAACTTCCAGACTTCTGACTTGAACTGCTAACAGGCCCAGTCTTACTTTACTTTGGACTAGACAGCCATGCTCTCTGTGTCTTTATCCAATTTGATGTAAATGCTAGCTAAGCTCAAAGACACGACCCCCCGGCACGGTACTAGAGACCTTAAGATGATGGCAATTCATTAACCAAATCCTTCCAAAGCAGTTGATCAGCTAGGACACATATACCTAATTTTTATCATCAAATCCACATTTTCGCTATTAGATTCATAGGATATCATGAGAGACTTTGCAAAGGCCTTACTGAAAGCCAGGCCCATAGTCTAAAAGACTAGAATAAATCCCAGAATGTTCCCTCATGCCACCTGTCTTGCCTTCCTGTGCTCCATGGTGTCACCTCCCTCAAGCCACTCTAATATCAAAAATGCTTTTTATATTTTTGTTCCCAGGTTCTGACATTTTTTTCAATGCATATGCTTTATATTTTATTTTATTTTATTTTGGCCATGCCTCTCAGCGTACAGGATCTTAGTTTCCTGATCAGGGATCGAACCCGTGCCTCCTCCAGTGGAAGTTTGGAGTCTTAACCACTGGACCACCAGGGAAGTCCCCCGACATGTTTTCATAGATATTCTCCGGTGGGACAGTAACTGTTAACATAGGAGCCCTAGAAGGACTGAGAGATGGAGAATGGGTGTCAGCACACTTTTTCTGTAAAGGACCAGAGAGTAAATATTTTAGGCTTTGCAGGTCAGGCGGTCTCTGTCATGACTACTCAACTCCACTCTTCTCGCCCCAAAGCAGCCATAGACAGTGTATAAACAAAGGGCATGGCTGTGTTCCAACAAAACTTTATTTATGGGCACCAAAATTTGAATTTCATATCATGTTCACATGTCGCAAAATATTTCTTTTTCCCAACCATTTAAAAAATCCATTCTTAGCTCACAGAACATACAGAAATAGCCAGGGGGCTGGATTCAGCCCATGGCCATAGTTTGCCAGCCCTGCTATAGAGTAAGAGAAAGAATACAAGCTCCACTGATGTCCTGGATCCTGTATTTCCAGCTGTGGGATCCTGGGCTCTGGCTGTGCCCTTGCCCTCTGACTATGCTCAGCTTCCAGAAGGGATACCAAGGGGGATAAATGAAGGCAGCCCCGTGCCCAGGGCTGTGGTGAGGAGTCCCTATGCACAGGAGGTGATACATCTCAAACCTATTACCCAAGGCTGGCTCCACCCTCCGCAACCTTTATTTCTAAACACTCAGAATTTAGGTTCTGAGCAATTTGGGTTGTAATTTATTTTAGAATTTGGCTAACAGTTTATATCCAGTATGTTCCCTGCATGAAAAGCCGAATGAATGCTAGCCTGCATCCCTCTCATGCCCTCTGGCTTTCTGTGATCTCTCTAAATTCTCAACAGGAGTTCATCAAACACATCTCCAGAAAATTCCAGCACCCTGAGTTGTAACAGGTCTCAGCCTAGAAGCTGGTAGATTTCAAGGTGCTCAGGTCTCTCTTCTTGTCTTCAGCCTCAGATATCTCTCTCTCTCTCTTTTTTTTTAATAACCTGCTTTTTTATTTGACCAAATGTTGCAAACAACATCCATTCATTAAGAAATCTTCATATCATTTTTAATGGTTGCACAGTATACTATTCCCTTGTGACAATATCCCATAATTATTCACTTAATATCCTTTTATTGAGATATTTAGGTTCTCTGCCTGTCTTACTATTACGCACAATGCTTTGCAGCGAAATCTTCGGACATATCCATGATTACTCCCTTAGGATAAATTCATGACTGTGTAATATTAGTGAAACATAACTTAAACAAACAAACAAACAAAAAAGGTCCTGTTTCCCAAATCTTCAGTTATCCTTACACACAAGCTGAAGCTGAGGGTTCAGCTCAGCTTCTCAACAGTGCATCGGAAATAGATCAGTAACTTTCATCATCGTATGTGGTATCAGATCTCTCTTATACACTTAAGTTTTCCCTAACCAGGTTAGAGATACTCCTCAGCAAAGACAGAAGACAAGCAATCTGCACCCTGCTATACACGGTGCCCCCTCCACTGGCCACCCACTAATTCTCAGTGTCCCCACCATGGCATCTAGATGGCCCTTCAGCCATTTCCAACTTAGCCTTCCTGGGATTCATCCTGTGGCCGGGCGGTGCTGTTAAATTAGCCCTTGGCTACATGCTCCTTGCTACGGTTACTTATGTGTCAACGGGGCTAAGCTATGGTGCCCCGTTGTTTGGTCAAACACCAGTCGCAATGTCACTGGGAAAGTAGTTTTAGATGAGATTAAATCAGTACACTTTGAGAAAAGGAGATTCCCCTCCATAATGTATGTGGGCCTCATCCAGTCAGTTGAAGGCTTTAAGGGCAAAGACTGAGGTTCCCCAAAGTAGAAGGGAATTCTCCTCCAGACTGCAACATAGGAACCTTGCCTGAGTTTCTAACCTGCTGCCCTGCAGAATCTGGACTCAAGACTGCAGAATCAACTCTCACCTGAACTTCCAATCTACCGGCTTGACCTATGGATTTTGGACTTTCCCGCTCCGCAATCACGTGAGGCAATTCCTTAAAAGAATTACGTGTGTGTATGTATGGAGGTGTGTGAGAGAGTTTGCGTGCACACACGTCTGTCCTATTTGGAGAACTCCAAGACACTCCTCCCCCCCTCTTCCGTGTAGCTGTACTGGCTTCTTCACGAGCCTTCTCCACCTCTTTTTTTCTGGGTCGCTTACGACTGCATAAGCAGAATGGCCACGTAGAGGCTCCTGCCCTTGTTAACCAGGATCATCTTTTAACACTTTGGGGGAAATCACCCCTCTTCTCTCCGACCCCTTTGCACTGGGTCCTGCTCACATGTGCATGACATACCCAACTCCATTCTCAGCTTCTCTTCCCTCCTAGGTGGATGCCAAGGCTGGGGCCACAGTCCTTTGGGTTCTTGTTTTCTCCCACCCCAAATAGACTCCTTCTGGTCCCAATTACCAGTTTTCCTCTTTGCTTTCTCTCCCTTGGGAGATGAAATTGTCAGCAAGACGAGACAAGACGTTATCTGTTTTTAGCTGCCTGAGACTCCGGCTGATGCCCAGATGGTTGAAGTCTTCCTTCACTCCTGGATCTTGCCTCCATGCCAGCTTTGTGTTAGGCCTTTAAAAAGTATTATCCATAGGCTCCGAAAATAGGACTCATGTTGCTCTCTCTACCAGTGCCCTCCCTTCAGGTTGGGATTTGCACTCCAGTGAAAATTTGCTAGATTCCCACTCCCCTTCTCTGATTCCAGTTCTATTACTGTTAAACATATTTTATGACGTCTTTCCCATTAATATATTCGACTGCTGAGTCCCAGAATCAGAGAACGCCAGGGTTAGAAGAGGGCTTACAGTCATCAGACCCTGGGACCCCATCTCCTCTATCAAAACCCCATCAAGAGGTTTGAGCACCTTCAGTGACTAGAAACTCACCTTCTGCCACCCATTTTTTATGGGTTTTTCTCACCGGGACTTGACAACAGTGGCACAGCCTAGAGGAGGGCAGACAGGGTGTTCACAGTTAGAACAGTCGAGCCACACTTTCCAAAATCAGTCTTTTCAAACCCAAAGATGAATAGAGAAGGTAAGAAAATACTGGAGGGCTTTTTGCATTAAGTTCCCCCATAACAAAATCTGGCCAGACTTCCATTTGGCAACACCTGTGAAATTTGTTTCTCCTTTGTTACATTCTTTTTCACTTTGTCACTCAATCTCTATTTACTGGTATCTCTGAGGTCCTACAGATTTTTCCTAGCTTTCTGTAGCATTAATTTAAATGTAAGAACATGGGCAAAGAATTCAGCAAGGGTGGTACATTGTATAAAAACTCAGGAACAGAGAAAACTGAAATGAATTAACAGAGTTTACTGAATCAAAATGAAAACCTATTTGAAAAGTAAAAAATATAGTAAAATAGATTATAATGCTCAAAGTGCCTCTATGTCTTATACAAAAAGATCTGTAATAAATATATAATAAAAGTAATTTATGGAAAAACTAGGTAGAGGATATGAACAAAAGAGGAAATTTAAATGGCCAATAGACAAATGAGAAGATTCTCTAATTCATATCAAAAAGGTAACCAAAAATAATATGGAGGTTCCTTAAAAAACTAAAAATAGAGCTGCCATATGATCCAGCAATCCCATTATTGGGTATATATCTGGAAAAGACGAAAACTCTAATTCAAAAAGATATATGCAGGGCTTCCCTGGTGGCGCAGTGGTTGAGAGTCCACCTCCTGATGCAGGGGACACAGGTTCATGCCCCGGTCCGGGAAGATCCCACATGCCGCGGAGCGGCTGGGCCCGTGAGCCATGGCTGCTGGGTCTGCACGTCTGGAGCCTGTGCTCTGCAACAGGAGAAGCCACAACAGTGAGAGGCTCGCGTACCACAAGAAGAGAAAAAAAAAAAGATATATGCACCCCAATGTTCATAGCAGCACTATTTACAATAGCCAAGACGTGGAAGCAACCCAAGTGGCCATCAATGGATGTTTGGCTTAAGAATGTGTGAGATATATACATCATATTATATTACTATCATATTATATCATATATCATATTACTCAACCATAAAAAAATAAAATATTGCCATTTGTAGCAACATGGATGGACCTAGAGATTATCATACTAAGTGAAGTCAGAGAAAGACAAATATTTTATGATGACACTTATATGTTAAATCTAAAAAATAATACGAATAAATCTATATACAAAACAGAAACAGGTTCACAGACATAGAAAACAAACTTATGGTTACCAAGGAGGGAGGGGGAGGAGGGATAAATTAGGAGTTTGGGATTAACAGATACAAACTACTACACATAAAACAGACAAGCAACAAAGACTATATAGCACAGGGAACTATATTCAATATCTTGTAATAACCTATAATGGAAAACAGTCTGAAAGAATATATATATGAATCACTTTGCTGTACACCTGAAACTAACACAATATTGTAAATCAACTATATTTCAATTTTTAAAAAGATGATCAGTGAAATGTATATTCAACAAAATACCGCTTTTCACTCATAAGTCCAGCAGATCTTCTTTTTGAAAATGATAACATCCAATAATGTCACGGTCACGGAGAAACAGAATTGCAAATAGAAATCTGTGCCATCCTTTTGGGTGCTAATTCTGCAGTATTTATGAAAATCAAAATGGAGATGAATTCTGGTCCTGACACACCCACTTATAAGAATGTACTCAACAGAAAGATATGTAAAGATTTTTTACATATGTAAAGATATGTAAAAAATGTTTAATGAGGCATTGTAATAGCAAAATGATAATAACAGTACCTGAAACAAGCAAATTCATAACAGAGAGGTAGAAAAATTATGTTGCATTCACACACTGGAATGCTAAGCAGAAGTTAAAAGGATCAAGAGGATCAATATTCCACGATCTGGAAAGAAGGATGTCTATATACACTAAAAAGAAAACAAAACGAGACAGAAACAGTTGCAGACCAAACGCGCTTGCAGAGACATGACTGTTACCGACATAAATACATCTGCGTCACCTGAAAGTCAGGAAGGACGAGTCCAGACTGCTGCCTGAGATCCCTTTGGACCATGAGACAGGATGGCCCAGGTGAAGGCAGGGAGCTCTCCTATCTAACTTCACAGAATCATGCCCACTACCCCAGAATAGCAGGGGATTGTAGGACATTTTGATTTTTGGTGTTTTTCTCTATTTTTCAAATAGAAGGGTGGTCGGGAGTATTAAAGAAAATAATGGAGGTAAAAATGCCTAGCCCAGTGCCTGGCACACGATCAGCACTAGGATGTTAGCTCTCAGTCCTTCACTCTACTATGAATGAGTGTGGAACTCTTTCCTGGCAGGTAGTCTTGAAAAGGGAGGGAGAATGAGAAGCCTGTGTGTCTCAGGGAGGGAGCATCCCACCCAGGGAAAGGGCAAAGGAAGGACTGAAGTCCAGCTTTGCTGATGTCATAGGTTTGGCTCACGGATGTCATTTGTACTGATTTGCTTTGTCACCTTTTTGGGTGACCTTGCCTCTCTTGTCCTCTCATTCCCAGGGTAACAGTTATCCCTGAGGTAGAGAAAATGATGAGAACCAATGTCTTTGCTAAGGAGAATTATCAGCAGGGCTGCATTGGTGGGGGCTTCTTGTTTCTGGTTTGTGAGGTCATTCTTATGGACAGAAACAAGAAACCAGAACTTGGCCTCTGCCAGAAAGCTAGAGGCACCAGGCCAGTTCTGAGCTCAGTTTAATTCGACCAGCCACGAATCTTTTTCAATGTCGTCCAACACATTACAGGCACTTGATGAATGTTAAATAACAATAACAAATCATTGCCTTCCACCTGCAGAGCCCCCTCTCAGCACCAGAGCTCGGTCCAGCGTTTTTGGAAGGAAATCCTGCTTATCTCCGTGTCCTCCCAGCACGCCACCCAGGGGCAGAGAGCTCCCAGGCTACAGTGATTACGGACCACAGCCTTGACCCACACTAGACAGGGGTCCAGCCCCTGCAGAAGTGGGCAGGCACCCAGGGAGGAAGGAGAAAGAAGTGCAGCAATGGCCCCAAGGGCTGCTACCCACCACCAGAGCCTCTTATTCCTGCTGTCATTCTGCGAACCCCACCACCATCAGCCGGAACACCTTCAACTGCCCAGCTGCCTTTTGGCCCTGGCTTCCCCACCACCCAGGGCAGCCAATTCATTTCATCTCACCTGTCAATTCCAATCCATCACTCATGGTTGCCTGGAGAACCGAATCAAGAAAGACTTTGGAAGAAGCTGCTGGTGGTGATTTTTGGGGAGAGGGGAGCAAGATGGCTTGGGAAGCCAGGATGATACGAAGCAGGACCCTGTGGGGCTCCTGGACACAAAAAACCTTTCTGTGTCCCCAATTTCTTTGATTACAGGAAACAGCCTTCATTCAGCCTCCATGACCTTCCCTGAGTTCCAATGGGCAGTTCAAGCAGTTGTTAATTAGGGAAGGGAGGGGATGCAGCCACCAGGGAGAAAGCAACAGTCAAGAGAAACAACAGTGCAGCCTTGGGGCAGGGTCCTGGTTCCCCAACAAGGGATACACACAACAATACCTTTGAGCTGTTTTGAAGACGCTGAAACCCCCTCCAGGTGGGAGAACTTAACGATTAACGATGGTGTGCTGCCCACAAGCACGTAGACCCCAGACTAGTTAGACCTGAAGGTTGATGATGCTGACTCCTACCTACCTCACTACCAACCCATCAGAAGAATGTCCACAAGCTGATCACGCCCTCTTTGAACCAAAACTATAACACTTCTCACTACTCCCTCCAGGTGGGGACAGTTTTGAGGGCATTAGCCCACCGTGGCCCCCTTTGCCTGGCAAAGCAATAAAGCTATTTTTTCTACTTCACCTAAAACTCTGAGATTTAATTCAGTGTTGGGGTACAGAGGCCAGATTCGGCTTCAAGGATGGCAGAAGACCCTCTTCCCATCATGCCCTTTTGCATCTTGTTGAGGTTTGGGTTATATGCCTGTATTATCTATCAAAGAAGCTAAAATTCAAACACTTTAAAGGAAGGATGGAAAAGTTACCTTTAAGAGAGATGGGACAGAGAACTGTGTTCTGTTACGAAGTCAGCCATTGTCGGGGGAGGGGCATGAGTGCAGAGATTCACTGAATTTTATGTTCTTGGTAATGGTTAACCTGAAAAAAAATCCTGGTTGAGTTACAGATGACAACATGTGTTTTATCTTAGATCCCACCCCCTCCATGAGCAGACTTTCAAACCAAGCAAAACTGTCACCTATCACCGTGGGTGAGTAATGAAAGCACCCACCTGTGCCCTGTGTTTCTGTTTCTCCCTCCTTGCTCAGGGGAATAAATGATAGCAGAAATAATCCAAGCAGGGAGATTAAAAAATAAAAGGTTCAGAAGAGGCAGGAAGCAAGGGAAACCAATGTTCAGAGTTTAGGATATGTCACAAAGGAGCAAAACAAAAACAAAAAAAAAGCCCAGTGCCTTAAGGCATTGGCCGCATGTAGTGAATTCACTTCTTGCCTCTGCACCTGGAATGGTCCTAGTTATGAACCATCCTGGGCAGAGTTGAGAAAACTGTCACTCAGATCATTTTCTGTGTTCTGTGCTTCCCGTGAGGAACCCCAGGGGAGAGGGGCTGCATGAGAACATCCAAATAAGCAAATGGGGTTCATCCACACAGGACAAACCCAGACCTTCCCAAGAAGCCATGGGGCCACAGGACAGAAGCCAAGATAACAGTTATGGAACTGTCACCACGCTAATGAATACAATCATTCACCATTTTAGGTTTCCTCTGGCCTCCTTTAGACTAGAAGCTCCATGAGGAAATGGCCTTGCTCCCTGCGAATTCCCCCAGCACCCAGCCCAGCACAGGGAACATAGGAAGAGCTAAGTAAATACTCATCAGTGGAGATGAACAGTGGTCTGGCATCGGCAGATCTGAGGAACACAAGAATGGTTGGTGTTGCTCAGCTGAGGAACCCAGAGAAGTCCATTTCATAGATGCGAGAAGAAGGCCAGATGTACAGCAGTCTCTGCCCCACCAACCAGCCAATGAGCACCTTGTAGATGGTGACACATCTCAGTCACAGTCGCATCCCCTAAACCCACCCAGGACCGGGCATCTGCCTGTGTCAGCGGGACCTGTAGGACGTGGGGATTGGGGAAGGAATCTGGGGAGAGGGATGCGGATGGAGGTGACTGATGGAACCTTGGGCAGCATGGCCAAGGCCAGGGAAGAGCCCTCAGAAGAGTCCAAGGGGTCAGAGGAATTTCCGGCCCCTGTGGCCCTTGCCACAAGCCCCACATATCTCCCTTTCTGCAGACCTTAAGCTTCGGGCTCTGCAGAAAACGAGCTTTGGGCTGGTTGTGGGTGAGAGAGGCCCCAGGCTCAGGGGCTTCTACCCAAGATGCCAACGCCTCCCAGTCAGCTAGACGGCCAGCACGGGAAACCCGAGGAGTCTGCGAGTTTGGTTGAAGGGAAGGGTGTCAGGGAAGGTGAGGCCCCAGAAGGACCCCCATGTGAGGCAGCAGGACACGGCGAGGGGCGGCGGGGGAGGGAGGGGAGATAGCCTGAGAAGTTTGCTGAGATCAGAGTCAGGCAGGTTCAAAACTCACCCGGACTTGACTGCTGAAAGTCATGCCTTGGCTGTGTGATGAGGATGGACAACCTGGGGACACGGCCAGGTGTTCTGACTCGGTGAGACCAAGAGTCGGAGGCAGATAGAGGACGTAGCGGGAAGGCCTGGCTGGACCCTGCCAACGAGCCAGCCCCACGGGAGAAACCTCTCTTCAAGGATCACGGCAGCCTGGACATACAAGCTGGACTCACTGACACTGACCAGGCCCAGTGAGGGAGGTTGCAGGACAGTTTTTCTCCCTGTTTTACAGATTTGAAAACTCAGGCCCCGAAGGGTGAGACAATCTGCTGGAGGCCGCCTGGCCAACAAAGAGTAACCAGGAACTCAGGCCTGTGGTCCCTGGTACTGGTCCTCCTGCAGGGTCTCCCTGTCCTCTGGGCCTCACTCTCCATACCCCCTCCCCACCTCTCTCCAGCAGACACTTCCAGGGTGCCCCCCTCGTGCCTGGCACCCCCTACCCAGTGGATGGGTCAACTACTGCCCATCAGCCACCGCGGGCCTGGGCTTAGAGTAGCAGGAAGTCTCAGTGGACCTCAGCTCACAGCCCGTTGGAGCCGCCCTGATGGGAGCTGTCCCACCCTCTGCCCAGAGCTTGGGGTCCCTCATTCTCAACCCAGGGAACTCGGGACATGGCTCCTCCCCACACACCTTCAACACCTGGGGCAGGTGTGGCCCCAGGAAACCCTAGCTCAGATGTGCACACAGTGCCCTATGAGGGGCGCCTTTGCCCCCATGGGCACCAGCATGGACCTGTGTCCTGATTACCAGGCCCTGAAAGGCCACATGGGGCTCCCCGACCTGGGGCTCTCCCAGAAATGGGAGCTCAGACCAGCTCTCAAGGGCATCCCCTGACACCCTATAATCCTGTTGGCAGGAGAAGGGTCCTTCTGTGTTTCTGAAGGTCACACTCTCCTTAAGGGACTGTAGTTTCTGACACAGAAGCAATGCCTCATTGGGTGGCCAGGCTCCCAGCCAGGCCACCCAGTCACAGGCCGGGGCCACAGCCCGTGTCCCTCACTCTCACTCCTTGCCCAGTTGGCCAGAGGGACGGCAGCATCTCTGAGCTCACTCTTTCACCACCTACCCCTCCCTGGTGGCCACGATGACATGTCACCTCAGCACTCCCAGCTCCCAGGAGACACTGTCCAGTTCATCTCTGGTCCCCACCTTAGCCGGTCCATAAGAACATGAGGATGCCTGTTAAAGAGGATCCTGGGAGACTTGAGACAACAAAGAGAAGGGAAGACTGGTAAAGCTATGTATTTGTTGAGTTCTTTCTACGTACACGATGAAAAGCCCTTTATCCTCGTTCATTTGTCCTGACAACAATTTATTGATGTGGGGACTGCTCTTATCCACGTATTGGGATGAGAGAATCAAGGGAAAGACACACAGATAGGAAGAGCCTGGGCCGGGATTCACAGCCAGGCAGCCTAGCCCCAGCTCACATGCTCAGCCACACGGCATGGCCCTGCTTTTCTGCCAAACAAAGGACAGATTCCCAGGGGTCTGTCTTTTTCTAAAAATAAGCATGACTCTGATTCATTTTAATTTGCCTGGCACACAGTAGGTGTTCTTTGAATATCTACAAAAGATTAGTAAATGAATGACATAAACATGGACACAAAAGCAAACACTGGAGGAGGAAAGAAGCTAAATATATGCAGCCTCTGTTCTGAAGCTTTAGCAGCAACACCTCCCCCATTTTGTGCTGTGTGTGTGTGTTATATACGTGTGTGCGTCTCATACACAAACATATTCACACACACAAGCCTATGATCTCAAATATGAGAAAATGAATATTAATCACTTCTACAAAAAATGTTAGAGACTCCTCCATCCTTCAAGTTGGGCTTGAAAAATGTTCTCACGGTGAAATTCAACATTGCTTCTGATAATCTTGCTAAGAGGACCAGAGCTCATGGCACTAAACCTCTGCTGTCTTTATACAGTGGCATCCAGGGCTTGGCAGAACTGCAGGAGGTAAAAGCCCAGGGCTTCTTCGCCGGCCTCCGTGGGACCTGTCGGGCTCCGGCCCTCTCTATCTACCTGTGGGAGCCCAGTGAGGCCCATAGCATCCGGGGACCGTGGCTCACACCTGCACTGTGATGCTCACAGCAGGCCCCTTCAGGTAGAGGGTCCTTTATGCTCCCATCGTGGGGTGTGTGTGTGTGTGTGTGTGTGTGTGTGTGTGTGTGTGTGTGTGTGTGTGTGTGTATACAGTGCCTGTGTGTCCCAGGGAGTCCAAATTAGTCCCACATTTAAATATTCTCTCACTATTCCCTTAAATACAGCCATGCATATCAGAAACATATGTCCAAATTTGGGGTTCAGAAATGGATTGTTGTCCCATTGGACTCTGCATTATCCTCCCCCCTCACTTTATACACACTTAAACCTTTAATAAATAATGAGTTTTAAAATGGGGAAAAGCAATCTATAAAAGCAGAGTCCCAGGAAAGAAAGTTCAGACAGAGGGGGAGGTGGCAGCTCTGGAATTCTCCAGGACAGAAGTCGCTCAGCATCCTCTGATGGTCGAGGGCCATCGGGTGGGTCTGACTTGGCCATTCAGAGCTCCTTCCAAGGGCCTCTTCCACTGCTTCGGAATCGAGCACCCCATCTCCTCGCTCCCTTCCAACACTGATGTTCTGGAAACAGAGATCTTTCTGCTCCCTTTTTAAGAGGTTTATAAACGTGAAGTCCATGTCACTCTGAACAAACTCCTAGTTGCTCCACTTTGCCCCCTTTGACTCGAGCCCAGCTTCCTGTCCTGACACTGAAAGGCGAGTAAGAAGCTTAGGTCAATCCGCCACCCTGTGGCCACTGGGAGAACTGCACCTTCCACACGGGTCAGAAGCCGGCTCCAGAACAATGAAGTCGCAAAGCCGAAAACAATTTTTTAATCTATCATAGAGATGAGCACCTCCTAAAAGGCTCCACGGTAGTTATTAATTGAACTAGAAATTGCCTGTTTTCGTACAATTACCCATAAATGTTCCTGCGTTAAAAGGGACAGATTCGTCTATTTCTGAGTGCTTTGTTCTACAGAACAGTATGGTTAGAAGCCACCTCCGGGGTTTTGTCCAGTTAATCCTCCTGCCTCAAGGAAGGATGCCCTTCAACCTTTCCAGGAAGAAGACATCACTGACATTTTCTGAAGAGTATCTGGAGGAAATGTCACAATCTCCTGCTAACACACACACATGTGAAGGTCAGGGAGTCAGAGGTTTTCTCTGAAGTCAAACCCAAACATGAGCAATCCCTCTCGAATCAGATTATGTGAGTTCAAGTCGGAATGTCAGCACTTACTTGCTCTGAGCCTTGTTCTTCTCATCTGTGAAGTGGGAGGGGTAAAAGTCACGCCTGATGGTTATATCAAATGACATGTGTGCAAAAGTATGCAGTAAGGCACAAAGTGCAGTGGAAACTAGGCTCCTGGTCATTCTCATCAAATGTTTCAAGGTGGCAGAAGTAATTCATACAGGGGTAGGTGGCTCAAAATTAGGTCCTCAAACACAGAGCCAGGAGAAACAAAGAATGGGGGAGACATTCATCACGTCCTCCTGCTTACAGAGCATGCTGAGAGGGAGCCCACCTATGAACCAGTGACCTGTTAATTAGAATTCTAAGTCAAGAGTGATCACGCTCACCCATAAAATGCCAATGCGGAAGCAACACTGGCAGGGGGCAGGGAGACCCAGGGGCTCTGTGACAGAGAGCTTGCCCTGATCAGGGAAAACATCTATTCTGGATTTTCCTGAGTTCTGGTTTCAAATATTCCAGTCTATTGCTCCCATAAGGACATCTGTGTTTGCAGGGGTCTGGCAATTGGGGTTCAGGAAATACAGTCCCCAAAGCCATGGGATCTGTCATAAGTCATCCCTACAGTGCCCCTTTGAAACAAAGAAAGACGATCGAAAATGCGAAACCCTCACTGGGGTTTCTGGGATCCCAGTCCTTAAGTGCAGGGCTCTCACAGTCCCCGCCCTCCCCAGGGAGTTGGAAGGTGACCTCTTGAGGGAGCCCTGAACCCCAGGCTGGACCCAGAATCCTCCCAAGTCTGTAGCTGGCCCCAGCTGTCTCCTTGGACCAGGATGGGAAAAGACCCCTACTTGGAGCACTTGCACAGCTGGTAGCTGGGCGCCCTCTAGTGGAAGATGAGGGAAAGACAGATGCAAAATGAAACCTAACCCCGGCAAGCCAAGTGAGTTTTTCTCCCAGATTTTCTTTCCTCTGCTACATAATTGCCAGTACAAATCCGCTTCCACGTTGACTGGAGAGTAGACCCTGGTGCCTCTTACGATCCAGCCCAGGGAACGACCTTCGATTCATAACAAATCACAGAAACCTTGGAAATTTTTCTGAACAGCAGCTCTCTCCACCTCCAAGAAAAACAATGAAGTTGGGTTTTGGGAAGCCTGGCTCCTGTGATGTGTTTCTCACATTGTTCTCCTGGTTCAGGGAACTTTCAAGTCTGGGCATCAAATCCAGACACAGCTGTTTCAAATAGGAGGTCTGAAAACCGAGACAAATAGTGGCTGTTCTTTTTAAAACGGATCATTTCATTTGCAAAGCGTTTTGGTCTTTTTATTAGTCCTTTTAAAGCATAAAATCCACTCTGCAGCACACACCCATTCCTGTGAACTAGATTCCGGTAATGCTTCAAGCAGACACACTCTTCCTATTTTGTGGGCATGCACGGAGGTGGGCCTACATTTTCATGTAAGTTTAAAAATTGTCATCAAAATGGAATTATTTAAGCAGTATATAAGGGCTATTAATCTTTGTTTATGATATATTTTTGCAGTTAATTTTTGCATGGTTTTTGATACCGATACAACCTAAAGGTAATAACAGTATTTGAATATGGATATTTAATAGGAATATTGGGTCAAATTATAAGACCAAAGACCACTAGGATTTAATCATTAGACATCTTGTACTTGGTTCCTCTGAGCATTGAGCACCTTGCCAAACACATTGCATACACAATCTCGTTTAATCTTCCCAACACCCCCATGAAGCAGGTATTATTATCTCCATTTTATTGTTAAGGACACTAAACAGAGCCAGTAAACGATCATTCAGGGATTCACACCACACCCATCTTGTGGAAAAGCCTAGGATCTCCCCACTCTGCTTTACTGCCTCCTGTGTAAATGCCATCAATGCTGGCAAGGACAGCCTACTTCCAAAGTACCCTAAACCAGAGGATGCTGACTGAAGAAAAAATATTTTTTAAGACAAATAGAATTTCAAATCAGAAAAGTCAAATTAAAGTAAATGCTTAATCTGACCACAATGGCATGAAACTAGAAATCAACCACAGAAAAAGAAATGAGAAAAATATGATTACATGACACTAAACAACATGCTACTAAAAAGCTAGTGGGTCAACAATGAAATCAAAGAGGAAATTAAAAAATACCTTGAGACAGGGCTTCCCTGGTGGTGCAGTGGTTGAGAGTCCACCTGCCGATGCAGGGGATGCCGGTTCGTGCCCCGGTCCGGGAAGATCCCACATAACACGGAGGGGCTGGGCCCGTGAGCCATGGCCGCTGAGCCTGCGCGTCTGGAACCTGTGCTCCGCAACGGGAGAGGCCACAACAGTGAGAGGCCTGCATTACCACAAAAAAAAAAAAAAAATACCTTGAGACAAATGACAATGAAAACACAATCATACAAAATCTATGGGACACAGCAAAACAGTTCTTAGAGGGAAGTTCATAGCAACGCAGGCTTTCCTCAAAGAACAAGAAGAATCTCAAATAAACAACCTGACCTACCACCTAAAAGAATTAGAAAAAGAAGAACAAACAAAACCTAAAGTCAGCAGAAGGAAGGAAATAATAAAGATCAGAGAGAAAATAAATAAAATAGAGATTAAAAAAACAATAGAAACAATCAATAAAACCAAGAGATGGTTCTTTGAAAGGATAAACAAAATTGAGAAACCTTGGGCCAAGCTTACCAAGAAGAAAAGAGAGAGGACCCAAATAAACAAAATAAGAAACGAAAAAGGAGAAATAACAACCGATGTTGCAGTAATATAAAGTAAATGCTTAAAAGGAAAAGACTGTAGTAGTAACATTCAGCAGAAAGTTTTCATACAAAGATGTCTTTAGAAATGTCCTAAATAGTGTCTCCAATCCAAATTACACAAATAGACTTGGAACTCTGAAGACCAAAATCAAACTGTACACAAAACAGTGGTGAATATTTCCAGGAGGACACAACATCCAAATTTATCAAAAGCACAGCTTTTGAGTAACAGATTTGAAAACACATTTAGAGATGCTCTTTGCAAAAAGAAGACTTCGGCTTTTCTTTGGAACACTTTCTAAAACATAAATAATGTAAAAAATAACTTAAAATGATTAATTAATCTTAAACTTCACCTTTCCTAAAATTAAATGCCTCCAGTCTAAAGGCTTGGCTGCTTGATCTAGGAGGAATTTCATTAGCATTTATAAACTGTTAGGGTAAATATCTCTTCAAGAGACACATATGATTATTTTAATTCAAGAAGCCAATTCAGCGTTTATAAAAGGTAACTAAATCTGTCAGCACGCCCATCCATTTTCTTTGTGCGTTTGTAAGACTGTGCTTCCTAATTTAATTCTGAAGTGTACAATTCAAGCGTGTTTAGATTAACGACAATTATGCACATATTAATATAGGTTTACTTTACGGCAATAGAATTCAAATAGGGAAATTTTAATCTCAAAATTTCAAGAGCAGTGAAAATGAGGAAGTTTCCTTAGACCTGATTGTTTCTTCCTTACCTTGGTGCCTCCCTAGGCCAAATGGCCCAGATAAGCAGAGACTGGTTACTCCTGGGTCCCCAGCCAGTGCAGGGTTTGACACATGGTTGGTGCTCACTGACTGTTTCTTTAATTGACCTGTGCTAACAACTTCTGGGTTGCAGTTTTGATCCCTAGCAAAGTCTCTAAATGTCACCAAGGACAAACGTACCTGCCATTCTTTAGAAGAACTCCAAGCTCACTGCAACCAGGGCTTTTTATTCTTGGGTCAAACCAGTCACCGCACTGAAGGGTTGGCGGGGCTTTCAGAACCAATCTGTTAGGTGCCCATCAGGTAGACAGGCTCAGAGAGGTGAGGGCAGCCCTGAGACCCCTACCCAGGCCTTCCCATTGCAAACCGGTGCTCCTTTCTTTTTTTTTTTTTTTTTTGCGGTACGCGGGCCTCTCACTGTTGTGGCCTCTCCCGTTGCGGAGCACAGGCTCCAGACGCGCAGGCTCAGCGCCCACGGCTCACGGCCCCAAGCCGCTCCGCGGCATGTGGGATCTTCCCAGACCGGGGCATGAACCCGTGTCCCCTGCATCGGCAGGCGGACTCTCAACCACTGCGCCACCAGGGAAGCCCCGGTGCTCCTTTCTTATGCCTGTGCAGCTGGGGCCTCAGGGCATGCCCACATCCCAGCAAAGCAGCATCTTCAAGATAAATCCCAAGAGCTCTTCTCTTCCACAATGGCTAACCAGCTGCCACATTCTCTGAGTGGGGTAGTCCAGGCAAACACAACAAGCAGTGTGATGGGCCTTGCTTCACGCCGAGGTAGGTGAGTGCAGAGTCTCTTCCGCTCGGCGCCTGGTAAATGGAAAAGGGGGCAGATTACAAAAGGGAATTTGAGGGAACAGAAGTGAAAATCAAAAGGTGCAATCAAATGCAGGTGACAGAGAGTTGTCGGAGCTGCCCCTAATCATACCCTCCACTATGGTCTTGTGTTGGATTGGGTCTCCTGTTTGGATGATCAGCCCCACAAAGACAAGAACCATCCTGGAAGTAGACGTGCAGCATTTCTTTATGCAAAGGCACTCCACATATTCTGTCCCAGGAAGAATAAAAGACATGGCAAGCTTCCTCAAAGAGCAAATGAGGGGAAGATTATCTTTCTACAGGGGGCCACGTTATCCGTGTTTATCGCTGTTTTGACAAAGAGGTTGAATCAAAAGCAAACGTTTCTAGAAGCAACCAGCTAACTGGCCAAAGCCCTGGTTTCTTAATTAATTCATCAGCTCAGCCCAAAGACGTGTCTGTTTCAAATATGTGCGTTCTGCTTTAGAAGGGGGAGATTTCCAATGGAAATGATTAATTGGAGGCTAAACTGAGATACACTTGGGGCTGGGCTGCCAGTGTAAATGCTAACCAGGGCCCGCAGAAGGTCAGAAGCTTTCTAAATTCGAACCAGGTTCCTGTCAGGCATAGTAGATCCAGAAATATTTTCTTACCCAGAAAACCTCCTTAGTGTGGATTGCCAAAGTGATTCAAGCCAGCCTCTGCTCTATCAGTGAAATTAAAAAGTTAGAGCTAATTAAGAGTGTAAACTATCACTTAACTTACCTTTCAAGCATTCTCAATTACCTTAGAAGCAGCAATTGACAATCACTCACTATATGAGATATGAATCAACTTTATCTGATTCATTAAAGCAGGTCCCCCAGAGCCCTGGCCAGACCATACTTTGATAGCCTAGTTTAAGTGACTGAACCATTTGTACCTGAAAGCAAAAGAATTGACTTTCTTTAAATATTGCCTTCTGCACAGTCTATTTTTTCGTTCCATTTTACAGCACTTCTACCTTCCAGGAAACAAGTACCTGGACTATGTGTAGTAGCAGATGTCTGACTTCTTTTCCTTGTTCTCGTGGGCAGGCCCGCCTTCCCTGGGACCGAGTTCCTTGCTCTGTAAAACGAGGGGGCCTCGTCTCCCAAGTTCATGGGTCCCCTTTGTTGCAGCTGCCATCCCCGGGTCAGAATCAGACCCAGCCCCTTTGGCTGGGAGACCCTCAAATGTCAGAAATCTCTAATGTCAACATCCCCAAATGTCAGAAATCTCTTGGGAAAATCCGTTTCTCCAGAGGAGAAGAATATCGGTCCTGACGGCCAGTGTCTGCGGAGCGTGAGGAAAGGAGGGGAAGCAGGTGGGGGTCTGCTTCATAAACATGTTCCTTCTTCCTGAGGTGCTCTCCATCTTCAGTGTAGCACCTCAAACTGAGGTCAATCTCTCTGGGGCACTGCCTCACCCATCACACCTCTGCACACCTGTCTCCTTCGAAGTCCAGAGAAGGGAGATTAGCTGGCTGTGAGAGGCTAGAGAGATGGGGACCTAATTACTCTTTTCAAGACTTTCAGCGCATCCCCCTCTGTTCACCTCCACCCAGAATACAGCCCTCTTTACGCTATAAGGCTTCCCAAATGCTTCTCAGTGTGCTCTGCCGCTCACTACTCTTTGGTATCCTCCCAATCCCCACAAAACCATCTAAGTGTCAGCTCTATCCAGTCTGCTAAACCCCTTACGGTCAAATCTGTCATATCTCCATCCCCGTCCTCCCCTTGTAGGTCTGTTCCTTTTTCTTTGCTTTGCGATGTCTGCATGGGGGGAGGGAGAGCAGCTCCATGCATGGTTCCATCTTGCTTTGTTTCAGCAGACATCCTCAGCGGAGATCCATTATGTATTTGGTCCTCCCCCTTTCCCCTGCTTTCCCTCCTTGACATTTGCCAAGACCCAGAGTCGCTTCAACATTCGCTGTCTCCCTCCCAGCCTCCCCTCTCACCAGGAGCCACCCCCTTGCAGGTCAGTCCTTTCTTTAGAGAGTGCGTGGAGCTCTGCGGAGAGAAAGCCCTTCCACATTCTGGGCTCCCTTCATCCAAGGATGAGGGCGTCCAACTTCCCCGGCTCTGCTAACAGTTCTTCAGTCCAAATATTATCCTGGCCATCAGGCCATGCTTTTCTTCTCTCCCTCTCTCTTTTCTTCCTTCCTCCCTCCCTCCCTCCCTTCCTTTGCTTTAAATGTGACATGTTTTATGTACATAAAGTGTGAAAAATAATCTTATAAACACTCACGTCCTTATCACCTGGATTGAACAGATACTGACATTTTGCCGTTTTGCTAACGATCTCTCTTTTACTTGTGAAGAACAAATCATGGCAGATATCACTTTTTGGGTTCAACTTCCTGTTTCTTGAAGGTCATCTTTTAGTAATTTTTAAAAAAAGGATCTGAAAGTGGAAAACTTTTTTTTCCTGAAAATGGAGTTATTTAACCCTCATTCTTGAATGATAATTTAGCTGATTAAAGACAAGTAGGCACACAGTTGGTTTTCTCTCAACAACTTGTAGATATGCCACTGCCTCCAGGGCCCTATTGTTGAGAATTCTGCTAACTGTTGATCCTTTGTCAGTCATATGTTTTTATCTGGTTTTCAATTTTTCTCTTTGTATTTGCACTGGTATAGTCTCAATCCAATGTGTGTTAGGTTTGGGTTTATTTTTATTTATCCTGCTCTGGGCTCACCTTTTATCCTGCATTTGTCAAATCAAATCTTTCTTAAACTCTTCTGGAATATATCAACCATTTCTCTACTCTCTCCTTCTAGGACTTAGATTAGAAATACGTTGGATATTCTCAGTCTGTCCTCTATGTTGCTTAGCTTCTGTTTTATATTTTCCATCTCTTTTTCTCTACTGCATTCCAGGAAATATAATGAGTCAGTTCTATCTTCCAATTCACTAATTCTTACTTTAGCTATGTTTAATTTACTATTGTCGCTCTGAAACTGTGGACCTCAGATTGGGACTTGAACCCACAGTCTTTTAACTGAGATCACACACCTGGTCTCAGGACTTAAGCTCAGGTTCTTGATGTCTCGTGGCAGAAAGAATTCAGTGAGAGACAAGGTGATAGGTAAGAAGTGGGTTTATTTAGAGAGAAACACACTCCACAGAGTGTGGGCCATCTCAGAAGGCAAGAGCAGCCCCAGGGAATGGGGTTGTCAGTTTTTATGGGCAGGGTAATTTCATAGGCTAATGAGTGGGAGAAGTATTCCAGTTACTCTGGGGAAGGGGAGGGGATTTCTAAGAATTGGGCCGCCACCCACTTTTTGGTCTCTGATGGTTTGGCCTTGGAACTGTCATGGCACCTGTGGGTGTGTCACTTAGCTTACGGATGTGTTACAGTGAGTGCATGCTGAGGCTCAAGGTCTAGTGGTCTGCTATCTTGGACCTATTTGGTCCTAGTCAGTTTACGTCATGTCCTTGGGCTACGTCATTCTTTTAAAGGTGGTGCCCTGCCCCCTTCCCTCCTGTTTCAGCTGCCCATTGATTTTTTTTATTTCAATGTTATTTTTCATTTCTAGAAGATCTATTTGGTTCTCATTCTAATTTGCCTCTTTCTTTTTTCTTTAATAGTATCTTGTTTTTAATCCTTCTTTTAAAGCATATCCACTTAATATTTTTTATTGGATATTTCTTTTTCTAATTTCTTGATAATTTAATCCAACCCTTTTGCTGATTTGGTAAATTAACCTGTGCAAATTAATCCACATGGGTAATATCTGTAATCCTTTCTCCAAAGCAAGGACTCCAACAAAGTTTCAGATGACAGGGCTGGGCAGCAGGGGAGCCTTCTGAGGGGGTGATTGTCTCAGTCCATTTGGATTGCTATAACAAAAATACCATAAACTGGGTGCCTTATAAGCAATAAACTATTTCTCATAGTTCTATAGTCTGGAAGTCCAAGATAATGGTGCTAGCAGATATGCTGTCTGGTGAGAGCCCACTTCTTCATAGACAAGATGGTGGTGCCTTCTTGCTGTGTCCTCACATGCAGGAAGGAGGCAAGGGATCTCTTGAGGTCTCTTTCATAAGGGCACTAATCTCATTCATGAGAGCCGCAATCTCATGATCTAATTACCTTCCAAAGGCCCCAACTCCTTAATGCCATCACCTTGTGGCTTGCAATTTCAACAACTGAATTTTGGGGACTGAATTCAGTCCATTGTAGTGTTATCTCATGGAGAACCTAGGTTGGCCTGGTGTTGCGTGATGACTGCATTATACAGCCTGGATCCCAAGACAATTATAGGGCACTGCTAAGGGTAAAGCTCTGAGAAATAAGATCAGGATTCCATTTTCAGAGCAATAAGCTGGCCCTAGACTAGGCCATTCCTCTTCACAGGACATCCAGGGGGCTCTCTATTAGCACTCTGCCCCCTCCACACCAGACCATTCTCACACACGATGACTAGCCACACTACCTCACACTTCCTCTTCTTTTTCTATTAAAGGCTTTGTGGAGGGGAAGCTGGAGCGAAGTGAGAGCGTAGCACTGACATATATACACTATCAAATGTAAAACAGATAGCTAGTGGGAAGAAGCTGCATCGCACAGAGAGATCAGCTCAGTGCTTTGTGACCACCTAGAGGGCTGGGATAGGGAGGGTGGGAAGGAGACGCAAAGAGGGAGGGGATATGGGGCTATATGTATACATACAGCTGATTCACTTTGTTATACAGCAGAAGCTAACACAACATTGTAAAGCAGCTATACTCCAATAAAGATGTTTAAAAAAAAAACAGATTTCCCATAGCATACCAAAATGTTCTTGTTTATTAAAATACTGTATTACTGTCATCCAACTTTTCTGGAACACATTTACCATAAAAAATGAGAACTTTCAAAATGCAAAAAAAATTAAAAAATAAAGGCTTCGTGGTTTAAAAAAAAAACCACACACACATACACCTCATTGATCATTAAAACATACATATGTCTATGGGGATATTGTGGGAAAGAGGGAATAAGCCCTCCTTGAAGTAACACATCTCACACTTGGAACTAACAACGTTAAAACCCATCACTTTGTCCATAACTGTATAATCCATGCAGAGCGCAAAAAGGCAGATCTGGTCCAGAGGTCTTATTTTTCAAATGAAGAAACTGAGACTGAGAGAGGTAAAGGGATTTTTTTCAGGGTCTTTTGATTTTTAAATTTGTAGTACCACACAAATTCTCTCTTACTTTTAGTAAGAGATAAAAGGGATAATAACATTCTTATATAAATAGAAGTTACAAGACTAATAAATTATAATCAAGAGGAAAAGTAGTACAATAGTGAGGACATTTTACTTCATGTAAGTAATTAATCAGTTGGGATACTTATACTATTACTATTAGAAAGGTAGTAGAAAATATGGGATTGCCCAGGTACCAGTCTGCCTAAGTTGTCTCTGGCAACACTCACTCAGATCAGGTACCACATCTGAGAGGGACATGGATGAACTGTTGTATTTAGGGAAGTGCCATCAAGATTATGGGATGACCTGAACTTATGTCTAATCAGGGATGGTTTAGGTAGAAAGAGGTGAGAACTTGAAGACTTACATGCTTTACTGAATGAATGGCAGGACATGAGGTCAGCCTTCAATTCTATTACTCAGTGCTTCCATATACAGGCTTCCATTTATATAAGGTCATTGTTTTAAAGAATCATTCATTAAAGGATGGGTGGTTTTATCCAAGGTCAAGAAGATGGTAATATATAATTTCGTAAAGATTCTATGATTCCATCATGAAAGGCTTAAAATATCTGTGACTAAAGGGACTTCCAACTACTCTTACAATATAAACAGAGTTACTAGGTAGGCTCAGTATTCAGAATTTAAAGCCATTGGATTTACAGCTAGAATTAGGTCTTTAATTTGTAATTTACATAGTTGAAGGTTTTCACCTATTATGTGGAACTAAAGGGAGTAAATGGTTTTCAAGTCTTCAGCTGTAAAAATAAAAGTTCTCAGAGTTTAATAAAACATTCCATCATGTAAAACGAAACCTGTATTTCTTCTGAACTAGGAATACATGTGTAATGCTGGGGGGAATTCATCCCATGAGAAGGTCATCAGCCAGCAGAGGAAAGAGCAGTTATAACAGGACTTCATCTGTATAAAAAGTCATTCTTACTCTAATGGCCCCAAGGATTGGGACTGAGTCCAAAGGATGGCAGCCACAGGAAAACAGATCTATGCTTAATATAAGGACCTTCCAACCATGGACTATTATCAGTCTATGAACTGAAGTACAACTAAAACAAAGGCCCCCAAGGGAATTATTTTCTCCAAAAAGAGTGATAGTACTAATTAAAAATGAATCCACTTGACATAAAAGCATTATTGGTGTTTCTAAAAGAGCTACATTATAATTTAACATTAATTGATTTGAGTCATTAGTTTTAAATAGAACAGGCAATATATTCTTATTCACCAGTCTAAGTCATGGGTAATCAGTCTTTATGGCCCTTACAAAACAATGTTTTCAATAGTATCCATTCACCACCTAGATTGTCATAATAGTCATGCAAAATTTCCACTCTGTTTGTTTGGGGTCAGCTCCGAAGGAGCATTTTCTAGGTCTCTAAACTTTAACCAAAGGAATCTTTTACATGGGCAAGCAGTTATTTCCTGCAATGTATTTCCGGTCAATAATTCCAGATATATTAAAATGTCACACAGACCTTTAACTATTCCAGAATCTCTCAGGAGTATGACTCCCTTATCTTGGCTTAAAGAAAAAAAAAAAAAAATCTACTACTTCCATTGCACAGCTACTGATATTCCAATCACTGCAGAGTCCAGGAAATCTTTAATGAAAAAGTTAACTCTGTTAATCCTCTAATTCATGCCCTCCTCCCTCCCCCCGCACTACTTCTGTAAGTGTGAATCACTGTGAATTGAATGAAGTAAGGAAGATTTGATCAGAAGTATCAAAGTAGGTTAAGAGTCTCCAAAAGAGCTCTGCAGGGAAGGGAGATGTGTCCTGTTCAGGTGTGCTTCTTAATCTAAACCATCAGTAAGTGCTTGCTTATCTCATTTGCAGCACCATCCTCTGGTGAATCTAAAATGTTATAGTTTCCACTCAAATTGCAATCTTTGAACACCTGCTCATGTTACATTATTACTCTTTAATATGACCTACTATGCTTAAAAACATGTAACTTCCTCCAGTGAGCCCCTAGCTAGTTGGGATACAGTATGCATCTTGGGCATTTTTTTCATGCCTCTAACAACAGAATTTTCTAATGGCTTGATTATGGTATAACACCATAATCACGTATTTGATTCTTCGTTCTGACCATGCATTAGAAATAGAGACAAGTTTTAGGTCCTAGCCAAAATTATTTCTTGATGTTTACACCTCAAAAGCTCTATTTGCTAGTAAACTGTCACAGTAATATCAGATCAGGGGTTCCCTGGTGGCAGAGCGGTTAAGAATCCACCTGCCAATGCAGGGGACACAGGTTTGAGCCCTGGTCCGGGAAGATCCCACATGCCACGGAGCAAATAAGCCCGTGCGCCACAACTACTGAGCCTGCGCTCTAGAGCCTGTGGGCCACAACTACCGAGCCCATGTGCCACAACTACTGAAGCCTGCGCACCTAGAGCCCGTGCTCCACAACAAGAGAAGCCACTGCAATGAGACGCCTGTGCACCGCAACAAAGAGTAGCCCCCGCTCGCCGCAACTAGAGAAAACCCACACGCAGCAACGAAGACCGAACACAGCCAAAAAAAAAAAACCTTAGATCATATGTAAGAATTCTCTAAAGAAAAAAAAAATTCAGACAAAGGGCCAGTTTAGATTTCAAGTGCTACTATGGGAAGTGCTTGTGTCACTGTTAGACCTAAAACATAGAGTAGGCGAAAATACATAGATAATTTTGGGTTAAGGGTATAAGGTTCTAAAAGAAATCCAAGAAGCCAACATCAGTCATGTTCATTCAATATTGACACAATTATCCTCATTTCTAAGAAAGAAGGGGAAGAGGTGGAGATAAGAAAGAGAAGCTGGTAGGTGATGAATCCTAATTTCTGCTTCTATCTCACCATAGGATTTTGGGTAAATTATTTAGTGTCTTATTTCTGTCCCATCTCTAAGATTAATTTTATATTGATAGTATAATGTAGAGGTTGATGTTCTTCTATAAAGGTTCAGAGAGTAAATATTTTAAGTTTTGCTGGTCATATTGTCTCTGTCACAACTACCCATTTCTGCCATTGTAGTGTGGGAACAGCATTACCAATGCAAATGAATTACCAAGGCAACAGCATTACTAATGTGTTCCAATAAAACTTTACTTACAAGAACAGATTATTTGGGGACTTCCCTGGTGGTCCAGTGGTTAAGACTCCATGCTTCCACTCTAGGGGGCACAGGTTCAATTCCTGGTCGAAGAACTAAGATCGCACACGACGCACAGGGCACGGCCAAAACAAAAAACAAAAAAAACACCAGATTATTTGGTCCATGGGCTGCAGTGTGCCAGTCACTGGTATAATATCTATTGATACTTAATAAAGAGAATTTAATAATATCCAGAGAGGTGCCATTAAAAAGATAAAATAATGTATAAAGAAGGAAGGCTTAGAAGATGACAAAAGAGGAAAGCAGTTTGTGTGACAGAAAAACTAGTATTATAAGGTAAATGTTTTCTACAAAAACAAATAATAAAACCCAAAGACCAAGATCTGAAGTCTTTTTTTGATGAATATTATTTATCATGGAACTTAAACCACAACTGGGGAAATTTAAGCATTATGGTCAAATCTCTGGAGAAGTCACTTGGTCATTCTTCAAGATAAAAATACTACTAAAGAATTAAAGCTTCTTTGTAAAGTGTTCACTATTAGTGGATACTATCAACCTAGAGGATCATATTATGGCCTATTTCATTACCATTCTAATTATTTTCACACTAGAGGTCAATTCTAAAAACTTTTCATCCACCAGATATTTACTTAATTAATACACTAGGGGATAGAAATCATGACTATGTTCTTGTTTTTTTTTTTCTCCAGAGTTGTCATGAATCTTTATGAAGCACCATCATATGGCAACATTTCAGTCTCCTAAATGTCGATGCCAATTACTTTGAATGCTTTATCAAAACAATTTGCCAGCATAACTAAAATGAAACATTGATACGATCTGAAGAGGGAAGAAAATCCTGTTGTTCCTCATGGCTTCTCCTACAGTTTATGACGTTTCCAAAATTTGGGAAGCAGCTTTAATAAACTGATAATTTTAAGGTTATACAGATTTACAATTTCTTATCTAACTCCTGGGACCAGATGTGTTTCACAATACAGAATTTTTCAAATTTTAGAAAGGCAATACGGTTCATATACCACATAGCTTGCACCCCTCCAGTGAAGTCTGGAGCAGCACCTCATAATCAAATACATTAATTTTGCTATAGCCAAACTAATTTATAAAAATAGAATAAAGACCACAAATAGCCTGTCAGTTCAGTTCAGATTTTGCTGTCAAATGTTTCTGTCGCAAACTTACATAAAACCTTTTGGCTTTCAGGGCTTTTTCAATTTTTGAATTTTGTTAGGGACAGAGGGTCTGCAGTATATAAAAACAAACAAAAAGTTTTTCCGAAGGCTTTTTCAGTGCAAAGAGACGCTCAATGTTGAGTATTTGAATGATACAGCCTTGTAATGGAAGCATAAATTCAAGAACAATAAGCCTAAATTCTACTATAGGCACAATTACTGAGAAAAATGGGCTCCTTCTGTTCCAGGGAGTCTCAATTTCTTTTCAGAGTCAATACACACATAGCATAGAATCCTCTTTCATCAGTATTAATCGTCATTCTCACAGGGATTCTCAAACAAAAGGGCTTGTGCCTCAGGGATAGATGATTTTGATATGAGTAATCTCCTATCCCTTAAAAATCTTTGGTTTTCTCCCCAGTAAAAAGATGGTTCTTCTAGCTCTGGCAGTAATTGCAATTCTGTAATTTAACTGCAGAGCTCTTCAAGAGTTTGGTTACTTTAAATCCAGAGCATTAACTTTTTGGTCCCAGGTGTACCTTAGAAATATACAGAAACCACTGTTAAAAATACAGATGTCCAGACAACACCACATCAATACATTTAGAGGCCCACAGCACCAAAAGGGTGATAGTCACCTCCCTTATACATAATTCAAAATAAAAACAATACTAAATCATGAAACGCGTGTAAAGAAATCCATCCTAGATCAGATTTTTCTTATGAGTCTTTGAATCTTTTGTGCTTGTTTTCATTTTGATGCCCCTGTTTTGCTATATTCCTCAGGCTATTCTTCCTAGTGGATAACCCAGTACCCGGAAAGCCTTCAGACTTGTAGTCTGAGTTCCCAGTGGGAGGGGGTGGAGGACGGGAGACAAAAAAACGGAGAGACAGAGACAGATGGGGTGGAAGCCCCCCAAACTGCCGTGCAGTCTAAGAAAGGTTCTGCAAGGCCACTGAGGAGTCTTCAAGCTGAAGTCGGCTGTCAGAGGAGCTCCCTGTCTCCCAGGGGTGGGCCTGCCCAGCATCCTTGCCACCCACAGTCAGCGACTGACAGAAAGCATGGAAGACATGGCAAGAGGGGCCACAAATCCAAAGTGTAGCAGCTGGTCACATCTGTTCTCTGTATTCTCTCAGTATTGAAGATCTGTGCCACTGGTCTCCAGTGTGGTAAAGGGGCTCCACACCCCCAGGAAAAACCTTTTCTTGCCTAGCATCTTTTTTTTTTTTTAATTTATTTTTGGCTGCGTTGGGTCTTCATTGCTGTGTGCAGGCTTTCTCTAGTTGTGCGTGAGCAGGGGCTACTCTTCACTATGGTGCACAGGCTTCTCATTGTGGTGGCTTCTCTTGTTGCAGAGCACGGGCTCTAGGCGCACAGGCTTCATTAGTTGTGGCACGCGGGCTCAGTAGTTGTGGCTCATGGGCTCTAGAGTGCAGGCTCAGTAGCTGTGGCACACGGGCTTAGTTGCTCTGCGGCATGTGGAATCTTCCTGGACCAGGGATTGAACCAGTGTCCCCTGCATTGGCAGGAGGATTCTTAACCACTGTGCTGCCAGGGAAGCCCCTGCTTAGTATCTTTTAAAGCTCTTGGGAACTAAATTCAATATCCTGTGACAAACCGTAGTGGAAAAGAATACGAAAAAGAATATATATACATACATACATATATACGTATAACAGACTCACTCTGATGTACAGCAGAAATTAACACATCGTAAATCAACTATACTTCAATAAAATTTTTTTAAAAAGCTCTCCGTAACTATTAAACTAAGTTCTCACAAAAAATAAAAGCAAGTATTATTGAGTATGTAACATAAACCCACAAAGTTTTCACATCTGTAAACAATGCACCAAATGTTTTATTTCTCTCATATGCAAGCAGTTGACTCTCAAAGCATTTAAAAAAACACAATAGACATTATTACACTTTATTAATGAATTACTTCTGATCCAGGGGATTAAATCAAATGAAAATGGTACAAATATTTGGAAGTTTATTTCTGAGCCAACTGAGATGATGAATTTATGGGTTTCTATAAATTACTTTTTCTTAGTTCAATGTTTTGTACATGCCATCAGTACAATATAATTACTTAAATATTTGAGATATTGTCAATAGCTGTGATTCATATGAAAAATATAATCAGATACCTCAAATTCCTGATTAAGTCAGTTTTAAAAGGCGCAAAATATTAGTACACTTGAATAAAGTGCAATTAACAGAAATTCTGCTTAAAGCTCGAAGTTTTGAATATAATACTTTCCTTGACAGAAAAAAAAACTGATGGTGAAAAGGCAAAGACCACCATAACATATCAAATATTTAGGGCATTAGTTATTATACTCTTTGTTTTGGAGCCTACTGTAAATTTATAACTAGGAAAATTTTTTAAAGTTGTAAGGCCAGTCTTAAAAAACAAGAATAAGGATAGTAGAAACATTACCACACATATCAACAAAAACAGAGCAAACCAAGTTTGTGCACAGCTTCATTTCATCAATTCAGCGATTTGAAGTAAATGCCATGTTAAAAACCATGAGCAAATTTAAAGATTCATCCAAGGAAATTAAGTACTTTTGAGCATTTTTAAAAAAGCTTTAATAGGCAATGCATCTCTGACCAGCACAAATGGGATGCAGAAAGAACAAAAATGAGAGTGGATGGAACTGATTCTTACAGGCCTGCTCGCTCAAAGGATACTACGAATGATTTTCCTCAGTGTTGTTAGATGCCTTACTTTATTTATATATAAAGCAGCTAGAGCTCTTTCATTATTCCTACTAAGTATTTAAAATACATTTCTACGTATGCATTAAAATTAAGTGTTAATTATGATGCCCTTAAAAATCTTTCAACTTATAAAAGTTCTAGAAATATAAAAATATTCATTTTTTTCATGTGTCTAACTCTTGAAAAACTTAAAGTGCAATATTTTCATGCATCAGCACATTGATCATGCCATATAAGTTCATCTTGAAAACAGCATGTAAATAATTTCCAAAACTTCTAGACAACAGAGTATAGATATTTTAAGGTTTGATTTTCCATTTGTCTTTATATTACAGTGCAAGGAGGAAAAATAAGCGCCAAATCAAAACGTGTTTTTATTAGGAGAAAATAATGCTTTCATGAAAAGAAAACAGGAAACATGTCATGTCTCCCTTTAGTGGTTTTTCTTAAGTCAGTCACCTGGTTTACCAAAAATGTTGTATCAGTTCAATTATTGAACAAAATATACAACATTTGTTCAAAGACTTGTCCAAAAAAGCTCTCACAGAACACTAGTCATTCTAAGCTCCTTTCTTATTTTTCAGTATGGACTTTAATTAAAAACAAGCTATTACCCTTTGTTTCCCAATTTTAATGGAAATTTCACTCTGAGTTTAAAGTGATATTTCTTTAAGGGTCTGACCCATCCAGGTGGCAGTGTAGAAGTGGACTGCTATCATACACACAGCTACAAAATTAGAGCCAAAACTAAGGGGGAAAAATGGAAAATCCAAAACTAATTACTCTAGAAAAAAATTCCAAAACTAAAGGCTTCCTTGAAGAAGAGTGGTTTACAGACAAGACTGTGATTGGTTTTTCTCCCAGCTGCAGCCCCCTGGGATCTGTGATTAAGATGGTATTTGGGGCCTGAGAAGTTTCAGTGATGATTGCTTCATCAATTTTTGCTGTTGTCTCATTGACCATGCATCCTCAATGGCACGACATGCTCTCTGGAAAACAAAATATTTACCATGAATGGTAAAGACAAGTACAGGCTCACATGGTGGAGGAGAAAGGTACAAAACCAAGGGTATGAGCTCTCCACACAGGTCCAAAGACAAGAATACACAGTTAATACACGTCATGCTAAGACCCTTCTGCCCTGTTAAGCCCACAACATATTATTTTAAGCATATATATCCATCCAAAGCTATAACTAGTAGATTTTTGGGGAAAAGTAATAAGTATTGTTAATTATAATATTTTATTTCAACTTGCAGTGAAAACACTGAGAGGGCATTCTTTAAAATAAGTCGTTTACCTCTGCTGTGGTGATATCCTGCAGGTAAATTTTCTGAACACAGCCTTGATTGGCACTGTCTCTTTTTTGGAACAGACCTTGTTTCTGTTTCAAAACAAACAATGACAGAAAAGAAATTATTATGGGGAAGAAAAAAAATCATAACCTTTAACTGAGTGCTTAAATGTCAACTCTATTTTATAATCACTAGACTAACCAAATACACATATTCGGTATGATAAGAAATAAATCATTTTGGTACAAGGACAGTGGTTCCATATGTGAGTTGTTAGAATTTATGAAATTGGATGAGTATATATCTACATGCATAAAATGATGGCTTTCTGCAGGCAATGATAAATAGCCTACAGAAATACCACTTGATAACTCATCACATCTGACAAATCAAAAAACCCTCCCTTCATTTCCTTGGCCGATAGATAAAATTCTTATATAATGTAAAACACACTGAGTCAATTCTCACCACTGATGTGAAAGAACAGTGATAACTGAGGAAACTGTAATATACATGCATAGTGACACAATCTTTCCTAGTCTAAAAACTATGTTTCATATACCAAGGCATTTCAATTTTGAAACTCTACAATGAGGTAAGGCTGAAATACAAAATGGAATGGTTTCATGGTAGTTTCTTTTACTTGTAAACTTGTATGAAAAGAAAGTAAATGTAAATTAAAGGATAATAGTACTTATATCTCTAACTACTGAATTTTATGATAAACATTTTTCAGATAGTTTCAGGAATAGAGATATTGTTTAGGAAATATCCTAAACAATAAAAAATTATTGTTTAGGAAAAAATATAGAAATTACCATCTTTGGAATAGTAATTTCTAGGTTTTTTTTAAAGGGGTGAAAATAAGTTTATATCATATATAATAAAAATTATACATTTCAAAGTAAAGTGAGTCTACGTACCAAGCAAAAGATGGGGTATCATTTTTGCTAATTACTTGCTATATAATTAAAAAGTTTTTCCATAGAAAATGTAGAGGAAAGACATGAAAGCATTATTACATAATTAAAATGCATTAGCCTTCTATAAATGTCAGATATTATTAAATGTGAGTGTTTTAGACATAATATTTATAATAATCTCCTAAAAGCCTAAAATGGGAAATCTTTCCAGAAGTATTTAAGATTATAGCAAAATAGTATCCATATGAAGTTAAAAAAAACCCTTCTACTCAATAATGCTTTATTCTACCAAAAAGAAACCTAATTCTTTCAGTGAACAAATTTAATATTTCACTCAATGCAATCAAGGACTGTCAGAAACTAAAGTACAGAACACAAATACATCTTTCCTTACTTTTCAGCATATAATAATAATAATACTTCAAACATTTTATTCAGTTAACTATAAAACAGAGTCAGAAAGCACTGGTTTCCATTCATTTAACAAACTTCTGGTTCTAAAGGTGTGATTCATGTTTTCTTACCTCAACTGAAATTTTGAGCAGATTTCCATCAACAATAGGAGACTGTACAAAATCTTCAAATGGATATTGCCAGTCTACGGACACATGGCCTAGGATTTCAACTTCCTTTATACACAACACTCGTCTATTTTGCATAAGGAAACAAAAATATATAGGTAGTGATAAAGACAGTTAATTACTCTAATATTTCACTCTGCTGGACGGTATTACTTGCTCAGTAAGCATTATAACCTGGCACACTAAAAACTGTATGCTTCACATTAAAAAAAAAAAGGTAACTGTCAAATAAAGAGCAAACATGGCACAAGTAACAAAGGAGACCTTCAAAAATTCCCCTTCTGCCAATCTTGCAAAATTCAGAAAAGTGTCTATTTTTAATTTTTTTTAACTGACCAGAAAACTGAAATCATGCTCTTTAAAACACATAAGGAACAGACTATACTCTCATCTGGGAAGCAATAAAGGCAGAAGCCCCTGAAAATGTTTTACTTGGAAAATTATTAATTGCTTTTTACTGTCAATCACATATGCCTTTTAATCAACAAAGAAATGTCACAAACCTCAAATGTCAGCAAAGATTCACGTTAGGCCTACTAATAAATATCAGGTTTGAACACTTTAATACTGATGTACTATATCACAGAGTGAGTATCCCATTTTACTCAAAAGCAATTAAAAAAAAAATTCACAGAATCCTTAAAGGGCATCCACATTGATTTCCCAGTGTGTGATTCAGATTTGTTACTGATATAACTATACTTGATTCTAAAGTTTCTATTACAGAAAGCAAAACTAGGAAAGTAGAACTGTTCATTCTACAAATGTGTATGGTGCTGGAGAAACAAAGAAGACAAGGTTTCCGCTTGAGAGGTACCCATAGGCTATAAGGGAAAATAAACCTGCAAATAAATGGTACAGCACAGTTAGATAAGAACAATAGCAGAGTGTGTAGAAAATTCTTTCGGCACACAGGAGAGAGGGACTGACCATTGGTAATAAAGTAGGTAGTGTTAAGAGCTGATTCTTGAAAGGAAGAAGTTCTCTAGGTAGGAAAGGGAAATTATACTCTAGACAAAGGAAACAGTGCATTAACATATCTAGGAGTACAGAACAGGGAAGATCTGGGACTTCCTTGGTGGCACAGTGGTTAAGAATCCGCCTGCCAATGCAGGGGACATGGGTTTGAGTCCTGGTCTGGGAGATCCCACATGCTGTGGAGCATCTAAGCCCATGCACCACAACTACTGAGCCTGCGCTCCAGAGTGCGTGAGCCACAACTACTGAACCTGCGTGCTTAGAGTCCGCGCTCCACAACAAGAGAAGCCACCGCAATGAGAAGCCCACGCACCACAATGAAAAGCAGCCCCTGCTCGCCACAAGTAGACAAAGCCTGCGTGCAACAACGAAGACCCAATGCAGCCAAAAACAAATAAATAAAATTAATTTTAAAAATGTTTAAAATATATTTCTAAAAAAAAAAGGGAAGATTTATCTGAGGAATGTGGAGGTCTGTAGCTGGACTACTGGATATATACAGAGGTGGGAAAATTAGCTTAGAGCCAGATCTTGAAGGATTTTTGTTTTTTGGTTTTTTCTGCAGGGGTCGGGGGGTGGGGGAGGCTTTCAAGGAATTTTGACTTTGGCTGTGAGAAGAAGAGCTAGATTCTAGATGTTTATAAGGCAGAGTTGAATGAACTTGGTGACCACTGGGGTGAGGACTGATACAGACCGCTGGCACTGTATTTTTCAGCACAGGTGCTACTGAAATTGCGGGACTGTGTTGTGCACTGTAGGAAGTACAGCATCCCTGACCCAGGCTACTAAGCACCTGCAGGGCCTCTAATCACTGCAACAACTTCCAACCCCCCTACACATTCCAAACAGTCTCTAGGAAGTGGACTCCACCCCCCACCTCCTGCCTAGTAGAGAATCAGATGATGGAGCTAAAAGTTAAAGACAGCTTTTACAAATCACTGCATCAAACGCAATTCACCATTCTGATTGCCTTAAAACTCTGCTCTTGACCATCGTACTCTTGAACAATATTATTGTTCTCCTGCCACCTTCAATCTCCTTCACTTTCTTCCTCCTGCACCATGTTTGCCAGAGTGCAAATCTTGGTCTTCTTCTGTTTAACATATTCTCTCAGGATGGTTTCTTAGATCTCAGCTCCAGATCTTTACCCAAACTCCAATTATCTGTACACCTATTCCAGGTATAACCTGCATCTATATGTCTCCCTGACAGTAGAGGCACCTCTACTTTGATATCTCAAAGCTATGTCAAACTCATTAAGCTCAAAACAGAAACAAAATCATCATCGTTTCCCTCAAATTACTGTAAATGGTACTCAAGCCAAAACAGCAAAGTCATCTTGTATTCCCTTCTCTTCCATATTCAGTCACCCAACCCTGGTCTCTTAAGGCTACCCACTCATATCTAAGGGAGACTGTCATTGCATTGGTCAGGAATATTATTTTTCTAATTGCCTCCTGAAAAGCTCTATAAGGGATTAGATTTCAAATTACTATGATTTTTCAATTTATCTGAAGAAAAAACAGATGTACAATGTACACATTAATATTCCTACCAAATGCCTAAATCAAACAAGTACTAAAGTATTACATATTACCAAAAAAAAAAGAAAACAAAAAAACCCCCACTGATTTCTACTGCTTAGTGCTGAATTACATAAAAAGCATAAAAACTACTTTTTAGATTGTTTTGTGAATATTTTACTTCTTAATTAATGGGCAAATCAGAAGACTAGTTAACTCTCTCTTAGAAACAGCTTGTAGGTTTAAGCCTGAACCCTAATGCTTTCCTTTCTCTCCTTGCCACCTAAATATATTTAAATGCAATAGTAAGGAATCTAATGCAGATGTTACCTGCTGTAAGTGCTTTGCCTTAGTCCTACAAAATACATAACTTAGAATGTTTTGAAAATTATTAATCTATAATTAGAATAAGTGATGTAAGGTAAATCTCAGGAAAATAAACTTAGTAGTTTAGTCCAAGTTCTTTCATTGGGAAAAATTATCTACCACTCCCAAAATACTTAGAAAAAACTGGAACACAAAGAAATAATACCAGCCTTTTAAAAGGTATGCTAATCATCCAAAATAAAACCTAGTGAGAAAAAGTGATTCATGAATTCACCCTCCATAACTGGATTTATAATTCACATATAAAGGTATCACTGCTGCACTTATAAAGTCTATTCTAGACTCTGTCTCTCAGAAGTTGTGTAACTTGGTTAAGCCCCTAAACCATGCTAAGTCTCAGTTTCAGCATCTCCAAAATGAGAGGGTCAGAATAGATGATCTCGAAGGACCTAACCAGATCTGTATTTCTGTGATTCTACGACAATGAACATTTTGCAGTTGAAGCATAGTTATCTAAATCCTCTGCCATTTTAATCTCCAAAATTCTTATAATCTATATAGTCAGCATTTTAAAAAATGTCACTTGAAGTCAATACCTATTTGTAACCATAAGGTTTGTCCTCTTCCTTCCCAGAATAACACAGTGGTATCGGTAAGTCTCTCCTTCTAACTTTTTGATATGATTCTGAAAAGAAAAGAAGACTCAAGATTTGGGTTGTACATGCATCCAAATAGTATTTCCAATACTCCATATTAGCTAATCATAATAACAGTACCAGTTAGGAAAAAATTATTAAAACCAAAAGCACAATTCTATAGATTGGCACGTGAAGCTAGAAAAATATTCATAGTATAACTTAACTTTCACTGTGCCTTAAAAGACAAATAAGTATTAAACACTAAGTGATCTTCTAATAAAATACATCTTATTGCGTAACTCAGAAGCTTTTAAATATTTACCAGAAATAATCAGACATTTTCATTAATATGAACCTGTACTAAAACTGGACATTAACATTACAGGGGTCTTTACCGTGGGGTCCACGGAAGGACTCTGGGAGGTCTATGAACTACCATAAAAGAATATACAATTTTGAAAATGTATTTCTGAACTTTTTTCAAAGGACGGTTCGTACTTTTCATCAGATTTTTAAAAGGGGTCTGTGATCCTTCTCAAAGGTTAAGAACCACTGATTTACAGAGAGGTAGATATACACATAATAAAATTCCAAGATAACTGATATTTAATATTTTTCAATATTTGGTCTTATACATTAAACATGCATGAGAAGTACAAGCGTGTATTGAATTATATTCCTGGTAGAAAAGAAAATTTAATGACAACCTTAATACAAACATGAAGAATTTCTAAGATTTCAAATAGCTGGCACAATTTATTACTAAAGACAATTACAAGCATAAAATAATTCAAGTATAAATAGTAACGCATTAAAATACACTTTTTTTTTAACTATCTCAAAACTATTGTGACTTCAGTCAACACACATTAAAATTAATAGTTATTTTTATAATTAATGCTAATGAAATATTATTGACATTATATATAATTAAAAATCAGATGAGATTATATGAAAATATAAAACATAAACATACCTATAAGATATTAACATTTTATAACGAAGAATACAATATCAATATTATCAAAAGGAGAATATAATCAATAATAATCACAAGCAGAAAAAGCACACTTGTTATTATTTCAAATACATATTTTTTTAAAGATCCTTGGTTCCCAGTCATTCCTTGACAATTACAAAAAGACATGAACAAGGAAGATGAATCCCCAGAGAATGGGGTCTCAACCTCGGAATGAGTCTCAGAGAGAAGTGGAGTTTAATAGTCACTTGTTTCACATCGTCCCTGTGTGAATTAGCTAAAATCTTTTAACATTTATACCTTAATTCCTTTAAAGAGAATATGGGAAATGAATATAACAATTTAGTGCTTTTACTTTCAGCTTTGAAATTTAAATGTTAAAATATTTAGATTTGAGATGAAACGTACAAGAAATACTACCCACTTTCCATCTTGTATGCATTATCATTAGTCATCAGGCTTTGCACTTTAAAAAAACTGAAGCTTTTAAAGTATATTTATCACCATAATACATTATAGAAACCTGGTTTCCAGCACTTCTAAAACCCACTGCACTCTGAGATTCAGTCTTTGTGGCAGATTAGTTTATAAAATATTTACTCTCCTTTCCCAAAATGCAACTTGAAGAATTTACAATATTTAGCAAAACCATTCAATTTTTTCAAGTAAATTCTAAGGAAATAATATAAGATATGAAAAAGCATTATGTTTAATGATGTTTATCCCAGCATTCTTACTGTTAATAAAATAACAGAAACAACTTTAATGTCAAAAACTGGGAATGGTCAAATATACAAGGTAAATTTACCTCAACATACGGTAATGCAAGAATTAAGAATGAAGCATTTCTAAGAACATGGAAAAATATAATTAAAACAAAAAAGCAAGGAACACCATTTAAAATATTATATAATCGTAACTATGTGAATCAAGATAAATATTAAATAAAAACTGGCTATATATATATATATATATATATATATATGTCTGTGTAAATATGTATATGTGTGTGTGTGTGTGTGTGTCATGATAATTATCCTAGGAGAACAGAGGATAAGTAAAAGAGTATATCCTATGAAAACACAGTATATAATTCAGTAACTTTCAAAGCTCAGTATTAAATTAAAGAATACAGAGCAATACTCAGGAGAAAAAGAAAATGGGGTAAATCAAAAGATTCCCAAATAAATTATTTAGAATGTACCCACATTACACTAAGCACTAGGAGGACATAATTTTACCCTCAAGTGCTCTTTAATATTTACACATTTTGTTATACTAGGTCCCTTAAGGATAGAAGTCTCCTTTCTTCTCTGTATCAAACACAGTCCAGATTATCAAATACTTTGTACCCAACTAACTGATTACAGCAAAGTGGGCAAGGGATGAAACAGCCTAAATTTCTTAATTATCCATGCCTACTCTGGCTACCCATGGAAGAAAATTACCAAGTCCTGTTCTTAATGTACAATCATTCTATTTCTTCCAGTTCTCATATCTTAACAAAAACTACTAAATCAGATGACTATATTTAGCTAAAATAATAGTTTCTTGAAGTTTTGTGCTTACTGACATGCAGTTGTAAAAAGGGATATCATGAGGAAAAGAATAACATAAAGAGCTAAACAATCAAAAAGTAAACAGTAAAGAAAAACATTTTAACAAGTTATAAGATTTTCCAGAAGTCTCATTAAGATTGTAATATATCCAGGAAAATTAAAAATCATTACTTTTACCTAAGAAGGAAGAATAATTATTAGTGATGATTTAAGACAGAATCTTGAATTAGTTACTGTGCTTGATTCTCACAGAAACTGTACATGAGGCAACATTTTAGTCAACCCTCAATTATTCAGGCATAAGAAAAGTCTGTCAGCTATAGTTTTAGGCTAGTTTTTGAAGGTCATTCTTTCTTCTTGAAAGAGTCCTTGTTTTAAATATGAAGGATTCAATTTATTCTTTTGATAACTATAGTTTAAAAAATATATAATCCAACTGAACAGTTGTGTGTTAACAGCTTCATTCTCTTTAAATGTTACAACACGTTAAATCTAAGTTTATAGTTTGGTTTCACTTTTGGGAGGAAGCATGAAAGTTGCTAGATAAGACACTGCTAAATCAAGCATTTCTATCATTTATAAAAAAGAAAAATCAAAATATAACGTATGTTGAAATTAACTATGGGGCCACCAATTTCAAAATGATAGTTTATAATTTTTTTTTGTTCTCATTAGGATAATGAATCCTCTCGCATGATTTAAAAGCAAACGTGGTTGGTTTTTAAAAATAAAGACATCTATAAATCCAAAAGCCCCATAAGTAATCTGCTTAATTACTTGTTCAACTTCTATTTACATTAATTAAAACTAATAATTGTGAAATAAGCATAACCAATAAGGAGATTTAATTTTTAAAAGGTATAAATACTAAAGGCTAGGAATATATATAACATAATTAGAAAATGATAGCCACTTATCTAGCAAGAGTACCAAGGAGTTAAAAAAAGAAAAAGAGATTAAGGAAACATACTCTCAAAATTCATGTGCCAACTCTTATTTGAGGTCTAAGGACAGACCCAGAGCAACTGATACTTCATTTCTTAAAATATATGCCCCAGTCAATAGTTCTGTAACTTGAGTAAATTTAGGTGATTTGTGAAACATGTAATAGTTATGTAACTCTTATCAGCAGGACTCACATACATAAAGAAGACATAATAGACTGAACATAAGAATTGTTTTTTTTCCCCAACTTTACCAGAAATGCACATGAATACCGTAAGATGAAATTCTCAAAATGATAGTAAAAGTATCCACTTGTGAGTTCAATAAAGTGTTCCTCCAACTAAATGTAAAAGAGAGTTGATTTCCTATGTCCTTTCATCTTTTATATTGACCTCTTATTCCTGTACAGTATTACCAGGAATATCATAATTTTTATCTGTAGTCAAGCCACTACAATAAAAAGTTCAGATAGAGGTGAGAAATGTAAAGAAAACTTCATTTTAATGGACTCTCACTCTAAATAAATCAGGACAGTCAATTAATACCACAGTTTGTTTTGATTTTTAAGGATGAAATCAAGTAGTAGTATAGAAAACATTTACTCCTGTATTTCCAGTTCTTGCTGTGTAGGCAGAAAAAGAAAGAAAATAAAGTTAGAAGCATGCAGAAAGATAAAATATAATCACATACTATAAAAATCAAAGTCTAAGAAAAATGAAGAGTCATTTTATTTTAAAGTCAAAGTAGGAAAATATTACTAATTTTATTTTGGAGGAAAGCTAGGCATGGGAGAATAGCAATTTACATATGTGTGTATTATTTAAATACAGTAAAATTAAAACTAAAATAAAAGCCAAAAAAATCCTTAAAAAAGTTTTTAAGGTTTAAAAAGATTAAATTGGACATAATCTTTTTTTCTCTCCTCCAGCTTCTGTTTACCTGAATAAATCTAGATTTACAATATAGTCCAAATAAATTAATTTGGTTGGGAGAAAAGGAAGCAGTGAAATTCCAATAATTAGCTACAAAGTAGGAGACCAAAGTTAACAACACAAACTAAAGGAGCTAACATACAAATAGTAATAAAGCCTATGACTGTTTTTAAGATTATCCTTTCTGCACTAAAAAGCTTTGATCCTGTGCAGAAAAAAAATGATGAGTTACTCCCATTTAATACATTATGCTAATATAATAAAACAAATAAATAATCAAATTCTACCCTACCATCATTCCCTGTGTCATCTTTAAAGAAGTTCATGAATCACGAACTTTAGGAACCACCCATGAAATCCTGATCCTAGAAATCTTTAAAATTGAATTTCACTCATGACCATGAAGAATAGAATTTATACCTCAAATAAATCATAGCCTTCAGATTCCTGTCTGTCATAAGGGCGAATGATGCCGTCCTCATGGATCAGGCGAGGGGAACGGAGCCTGGTCACTTCCTCAGTTGATTCTGCCACCCTGTGTAAGGCAGCAGAGTAAGTACATACAAGAAAACATGTGAGAAACTTTCAAAATAATACAAATATATATGTGTTGATTAAACACTGTACTACGTAACACAGTATATCAATATTTGATAAACAGAGTAATTTTAAATAACTTGCCCAAAATAACGTGACAAGTATTAAAACCAAGTAGGTTTAGGGCTTCCCTGGTGGCGCAGTGGTTTAGAATCTGCCTGCCAATGCAGGGGACACGGGTTCGAGCCCTGGTCTGGGAAGATCCCACATGCCGCGGAGCACCTAGGCCCATGAGCCACAACTACTGAGCCTGCACGTCTGGAGCTTATGCTCCGCAACAAGAGAGGCTGCGATAGTGAGAGGCCCACGCACTGCGATAAAGAGTGGCCCCCGCTTGCCGCAACTAGAGAAAGCCCGCGCACAGAAACGAAGACCCAACACAGCCAAAAATAAATAAATTAAAACAAACAAACAAAAAAAACAAGTAGGTTTGACTCCAAGTTCCCCACCTTTTCTTAAAGAAAATGTCAAAATAATAAAGGCAGGGAGTAGGCCATCCACTCTTTGTATCTGTGGTGTCTAGCACACTGCCTGGCATATAGTAGGGACCAATAAACACTTGTTGAATAAAAGAGAAATTGGCTAATAAAAAAAAATCTCTTCCTACTCGTTTCTGGGGGCACTCTACCTTGTGAACCTGTCAGAGCTTTCAATTAGACTTTAAGGTCCTCACGCACAGGCAGAGTATTTAACCTACTTATGTATTCCTGGCAACAATTAGCACACAGACACATAGCTTGCATACAGTGTGCGCTGAATTACCTCTGGATTCCTTGGAAGGTGCTGCTGGCCATATCTATTATTCCACCAGTTGGACGAGCCACCGCACCCACAAGCCCTTTTCCAATTCCTTTAAAGAATCCAGCAGCTCCTTCCTTTTTGGCACCTTCATAAAACCAAAGACAATGAAAGAATAGAGATTTTTAAAATAAGCAACTTTGAACTCAACAAAAGCCTAAGTCAAATACTGAACTGTTTTACCCGAGAAGTTCCTAGAATTTGACTTTCTAAAGAAGCTAAATTTAATCCTAACATGTGATACAACAGCAGTTTTCAAAGTGTGTTAAAAATGCAAATTATTAGCCCCCACTCCCAGCCAGTAATCTGTGCTTTAACAAGTCCCCAAGGTAACCCCAAGGCACACTCAAATTTTACAACTACTGATCCAGGAGTCTAGTCAGTACCTATAACTGGAAGATCTAAGAACTGATCAGAAATTATTGTGGGGTTTTTTTTTTTTTGGCCAACAATCAGGAGATTTTCCAAGCAGTGCACTTTTTAAAAAAATATAAGAACTTTATTAAAATATAATTCAAATACTATATAATTCACCCATTAAATTATACAAGTTAAATGTTTTTTATAGTATATTCAGAGTTGTGCAACTATCACCATAATCAATTTTAGAAAATCTGTTATTATCTCAAAAAGAAACCCCATACCTATCAGCAATCATTCCCCATCATTTCCCCATAAACCCTCTTCTCAATCCTATGCAATTTACCTCCTTCCTCCCCACCCTGCAGACCAAGGCAACCACTAACCTACTTTCTATCTGTATGGACTGGCCTATTCTGGTCATTTCCTACAAATGGAATCATACAATATGTGGTCTTTTGTGAATGGCTTTTTTCACTTAGAATCATGCTTTCAAGGTTCACCCATCTTGTACTTATAACAATACTTGATTTCTTTTTATAACTGCATAATAACTTATTTGTAAGGATATACCACATTTTGTTTATCCATGCATTAGATGATGGACATTTGGGTTGCTATTACATTCTGGCTGTTATGAATAATGCTTCTATAAACATTTATGTACAAGTTTTTAAAGCAAACATAGCTTTTCAATTCCCTTGGGTATATACCTAACAGTGGGATTGCCGGGTCACATATATAAACTCTATGTTTATATTCAGTTGTCCCAGCACCATTTGTTGAAAAGGCTATTTTTCTCTATGGAATCATCTTGGCACCCTTGTCAGAAATCAATCTACCATAAAAGTAAGGATGTATTTCTGGAAGCTGAATTCTATTCCATTGATCTGTATGTGTACCTGTATGCCAGCACCACCTGTCTTGGCTACTTTAACTTTATAGTAAGTTTTAAAATTGGACAGTGTAAGTCCTCCAACTTCCTTCTTTTCTTCCAGATTGTTTTGGCTATTCGGGGTTCCCCTGAATTCCTATATAAATTTTAGAATCTGCTTGTCAATTTCTGCAAAAAACCTAACTGCGATTTTGATAGGGACTGTACTGAATAAAGTAATGTCCTTTTTTTTAATAGGATAAAAAAAAAGAGTCAATTGCTATTGATGGCCCAAGGGACTCTAGTCTAACTATGGCCCTGTTAAAAATAGCATCCAAAGTCTGAGACATAATCTACTACTTAACCTCTTCACATCCTGAGGAAAGTTATGCTCATTAAACAATTTACCATGTATCAACTCCTCAGACTCTGTACAGGAAGGAAACGTTCTCAACCTACCTTCCACTGGCTTTGTTATTATTCCAGTCACTCCACCAACGACTCCCTGAGAGAGAAACCAATCAAGTCAAGCCCGAAAGGAAGGTGCTTAATTTTAAACCAACCACTAGAGGGCTCTACAGACATACTAGAAATAACTTTTTTTTAATGAGGACTTGACAGAGAACAACATGCACATGTAAGTGAGCACTATGATTTTTAAAATATTACATCATAGCAAATTTTAAACGGAGCACTTTGTAGAACTTAATAATAGACAAAGGAGTAAAGCAGTAAAGGTGAAAATTTTCTACATCTGACTCTGACACCAATTAGCAGTTGATACAATCTCTTTAAGTCTCAGTTTCCATCCATATCAGTATATGAGTAAGCTGAGAAAATTATACATCTAATTATAAGTTCTAATGAGGTTACTCTATAATCTAGTGAAAGTGTGGAAAACTGAAAATGAAGGGACCTCTGAAGGATAGCAAATATCCCGACAAGTAAAGCACTTTAGAGAATACACAAAACATTACAAATCACTGGCACAAACACATCAGTTAGAGTCTCCTGAATTATCTCCAAAATTTAAAAATACTTGTACATTCTTTAAGTAACTGTCAAGTAACGGTAGTAACTAAAAATACCTGCATATTACACAAACACACAGAAAAGGAACTGAAGGATATATACTATATTGAAAAGATTAGACACCTCTCAGAAGAGGTGAGGGGTAATCAAAGAGTACTTTACAGCCTTACCTATGTTTCCATTACTCGTTTAAAAAAAGAACTTATAAGTTCCTATTATTACCTATAAGGAGGACAGTCATATATTACCTGTATAATTAAACAATATTCGTATATAATTTATAATACCTGTACCTAAAAAGTAGTGAAAGGTAGTTCCTGGTTTATAACCTGTAGCTTGTATGCCTCCCTTCCATAGAAACGGTCGACTGACGATGACCTGAAGAATTCCTCCCCACTCGTTACCTCCACATTCCTCTGCTCTACCTGCCCCCTCCCCACTAGTGCTAACCTGCCATCATTACAGTTTTCACTCCAGCTGAGCGCCAAACTAAGTCCAGGAATTGGGGGGTAGATCTGATGGTGATAAAGGGAAGGAGAATAAAAAAGGAAACAAAGGCCACAATTTATCACTACTGATACTCTGACAGACGTTTACTCACAAGCAGTATTCCAAGTGCCAAACAACCAGTACATATTCTAAAGTGTATATAAAAGTAAGCATTTCTTGAAGATTCGGCAGGAGACTTACACGCAAGAAGCCCTTTCCCCCTTTGGCCAGGCTGTCACCAAAATCTTTAGGCTGCCGACCCATCTCTTCTCTTCTTTTTTGCTGATATTCTTTGTCCATTGTAATTGCTGCCAAACCTTTTCCAACGGAACCGGTGATTCGAGATACCACTCCTGCTGCACCACCTATCAGAAGGTCAAGAGAAGTAAGTCACACTGTTTCTTTAAAGAGCATTACCACAACATACAGCATGCGGCTGCTTTAAACTAACGGGTGCTTAAAATTCTGTCTCATATACAAAAATGCATTTATTTTTTCCATTTCCCACTTAGCAAGAAGAGGAATAAAACTATTTAAAGTACATTGATTCAACACAACAAACACATATTTAAAAAACTCAGCAGGTCAGTGTTAAATTATTTTCCATTTAAGAACAAGGGAACACATCTTTTAAGAGGATTATTATAAAAATAATCCCTCTTTTATTAAACATAATCATTTATTTTTCATAAACAATGCATTTTATAATAACTATAATTAAAAATACACACACACACACACACACACACACACACACACACACAAATATGTGATACATACCTACTGTGTGTCCAAAGAGACTTCTTACTCCAATTACTAACCCCTCAGCAAATTCTTCAGGGCCTTGAACAGCACCCTGGCCGGAAAAAAAAAAAAAGTTTGCTACTTAAAATTTAAATAAGTTTAAGACTTTGAATCTAATATTTCAGGGTTTCCATGAAGATACAGAATCTGTAAAGATACATAAACATTGTGGTGACAGTTTTCACCTTCTAACCCAAATACTGATGGAATACCTATTGTGTTTGAAGATACCTTCAACCCACATGATCTCAGCAAGCCCCTTAAGATGACAAAAATTGGAGAGGAGTAAATCACTGGCTTCAGTCACAATCTGAAGTTGGCCTCCCAGGACCAAGTGCCATCTGACTGCTAAAGCAAGCCACAGTGACAACAAGACTAAGAGCCCACAGTTTCAGCTCTCTTATTCTCCCCATTTATTCTCTTTGTTTTGTCCTTCTAAAACCCTTACCACACTAGGCTCCTGGATCCTTTAAATGGAGGAGAACAGGTTAGAGGAAAGCTTGACTATGAAACAAAGTCAGCTTTTAGTGCCCCATTAGTCCTTTCCATAGTGGTGAAACAGCCTTGAAATGGGTCTCAAACTACCTAGCACTCTTCCTTACAACTACATTAAATCCTAGAAAACGTGGGGATGTTTTATTACCCAGACACTAGAAGTGCTCAATTAATTCTAAAACAATCTTTTAATGTCATCTCTAGTAATTTAAAAAAATATATACAATTGATATATGTTATATGAACATTATTCAGTCCCCAGATACAATTAAAATACAAATTACTTGTCATACAAAATAGAACATCCATTTTTCTGTGCTACACTGAAAATAAATGAAGGATCAATACCTGGAAGGGTTCGTAGAATAAAGCTTCAAATCCTTCTGACAGACCTCTAATTAATCCAAATGGGTTTCCAAGCACATCTAAGCCCAATACAAGGACATACATCTGTTTCAAGAACTACAAGGGAAAAAAAATAAATGAAGTCCTTTGCAACTACTGTAAGGAACAACATCAGGATGCAGTAAGAAAGTGGGATACTGACTAAATTAGGTTTGTTAAAGGAAAGCGCTGCAGAATAACCACCACTACGACCATTAATTGATCTTTCACTATGTGCCAGGCATTATGTTAGTACTTTTACATGGGTCTTTCAAATTGGACAGAACTAAGGTTTGAGGCAAAGTCTGCCATTTGGCAGTTATGTAACCTTGGACAAGTCACTTAGTCTCTATAGGCCTTCCTCTTTTCATCTATAAAATGGGAGGTCTATGATACTGACCTTGCATGGCTGAGTATGCATATTAAATGAATATATATTTCAATAACTGGTACTTACTTTTGTTATTATCACTATTTCTATGAACTAGATGGGTTAAAAAAAAAAAAGAAAAAATATCCTTATTTGAACATGTAAAAAACATAATGTCTATACACCATAAGAGAAAGGACCTGCCAGCAGAGGAAGGAAAGAGGAATGTCACCCTGGAGTTCCACAGTATAGCAATGGAACCCTAGTGCCCCAAAACAACTACCATGTCTCTGTGCATAGAACTCGAAACATGGAGTAACAGGCAAAGGGAGGAACCTGGCTTCCTCACAATTCTACTAGACTATGCTTAGAAACTATAGTCATTGAAGGAATAAAATGTATTGACTCCTAAGTTACTATTCTTTCCCAAAGTGGTAAATGTACAATTGCAAAGGGAAAAAACACTAAGGAAAACTTTTTTTAAAAGTTTATATGGGGCTGGGGAAAAACTAAAGAAATAGAAATTAATCATTCAAGAAAACTAAGTAATGAGATTGAGAACTGCAGTAAATTAGGTAAACGTCACACACTGTACAATCACATACAAATGTTTTGTTTTGCTATTTTATGAAATATATTCCTTATGAGTTACTATGATAGGAAATTACCTGTTCACTGTAGTGTCTAACAACACTCCACATGAGCTGATCTCTGTTGTAAAACTGATATCGAATCTCATAATAAGCAAGTCTGGGAGGAGAAAGTACCAAAAGTACTAAGATTATTTTTTGAAAAAAAAAAAGAGACTTAAAATTTCAGTGATAATCATTGCTAATTCACAATTAGGTTTGTACACATAATTTGAGATCTTAAATATTAGGATAACAAAACTACTATAAAAATAGTGCATTCTCATGCAAATCTTTCATAAACACATAAAGAGTAAAAAGGTTTTAAAAAGTTGACCATAATCCCACCACACAGTGGATTTTTTTAAAAGTTTTTTCTTCTTCTCATTTTCCACTTTGAATTCTTTCTTTTCTGTGCAATTGCAAAATATTAAAACATTCTGTATGCATTTTTACACTCAGCATTGTGGATAAATATTCTTCTGTGTTTTCAAAATTCTATGTAACCATTTTAAATAATGCATAGCATTCCATCATGTGAACATGTCATAACAAACGATTCTTCCACGGTCAGACATTTTAAAATTTTGACATAATAATGCTGCTATGTGTATCTTGAATATAACTTTGGTTGTGTTTCAAGATTATTTTTTGGACCGAATTCCCACCCAAAATAATGAGTGAAAGACTACAAAAACATTTAAGGCTCTTGAATAGATCCCTTTCCACTGATACAAATAGTAAAAAAAAAAAAAAAAAA
>NW_020185332.1:4751468-4800272 GCF_003031525.2 Neophocaena asiaeorientalis asiaeorientalis | reverse complement strand
AAAAAAAAAAAAAAAAAAAAAAAAAAAAAAAAAGTGCCCATTTCTTAGATCCACCCCTCTCTAGTATTAGGATTTCTCATATTTTGAAAGCTTTGATAACTTGTTTTAATTTGCATATATTCTTTGATAAATAATAAAGCTAACCATTTCTAATATCTATTAGCCACTGTATCTCCCCTTTTGTGAATTATCTCACATTGTCCTATGGCGTTGGAACTTTTAGGTTAAAAATTAAGATTATTATCTTTTGTTATACTTGTCATCATATTTTTCCAGTCCTTTTTTTTTTAAGTGTTTTCATTGATTTTGTTGTAAGAGTTTAATTTTTATGTAGTCAAATCAATTTTGTATTTTTCCTTTGGGATTTTTTCATGGCTTTTAAACAAAGAAAGGTTTCCTTTTATTCAGAGATTTGATAGCGATTAACTTCTATTTTTCCTTCGTCTTTGTTTTTCTATTTGAATTTTATGTTTAAGCCTTCAATTCCTATGAAATTTGATAGTGTGCAAGTGAGGTGAAAATAATATTAATGAATTTTTTTCTCCAGTACCACTGTTGAATATTCAATTCAATAAACATTCATTGAATTTATATGTCTCTGGCACACACAAATATTCTTATTTTAAATGCAGCAAGGAGCTATTATCTATACTTTGCCATATAATTATACTGAAATATAATCCTGTTGCTATATATTTCTAAATATAATTCCTTTTAAAACATGGTCAATTTATAATATACTACTAAACTAATTCAATGTTTATACTATATTCATGTATTATCTAGATACTGATAACTGCAGAAGATATTAGACTCTTTACCTTATCTTTATGAGTAAAATAAGTATACCTAAAGGGCATAATTAGAAAGGGACCAAATTATTCAAGAATAAGTAGTAAGATTTATCATTTTTCGAAGCTAACATTCTAGCACAAATGGAGAGAATTAATATCCAGAAACATCATCCTGATATAAAAACCTCCCCAATACAGTTTAACATAACTCTTACTTGAATATAAGGTCATCCACATCAGTCAGAGTAGCACCTATGCTTTTCAATAGCAGATTGACAGAATGAATTGGAATCATTTCCTTGTTTTCTTGGCCTGACTCTTCATCGCCAGAACCCAAAGACAAACTCAAGTGCAACTAAAAGAAAAATAATGTTCAATAAATGAAAACTAAAAACAAAAATATTTACATACATAGAAGCCAGATCGTCCAGATACAAACAAATGGTGTATCTTTCAATTAGAGTCCTAAAGAAAACTACTATTTATTACTCATTAAATTACACTGAACAGCTCTGATTCTCATATTTACCTTTTGATAAAATACAAATCAGTCTGTCCCAAAAATTGAACTACAATTTTATTCAAAGCCTATAAATACCACTGTGTTTATACGGAGGAGACCAAAACGCTTTGCAAAAATAGCATCATCATTTTAAGGAGAAAAATGTGTCAACTGGCCCACAAGTAATCTAACACTTGAAATAATGGACAATCATTTATTTTAATCCAATAAGATAAACAACTTATGGTAACAACTAACAATAACAACTGTGGTATAATCATACCATAATAACAAGTAACAAGAACATGACAATTATGGCAACAATTGGCAAGTTCTAAACAAATTTTTAAAAGAGTAATAAGTTTTTCAGCTTCCACAGACCCTTCAACTCAGTACTTAGCCATGAGATTTTCACATTCCCATTTAGCTTCTTCTACTTTGTGCTGCATCATCATTAGTGCAACAGTGCCAGAAGGCAACAGTACCAGAAGACACAGGCGTAAGGTAATTCAACATGTGTAAGTAAAGCAGATAACTCTCCCTTCTCATTCTGCCAATTCTCTAGGCATTTTCCCTCATTAACAGAGAGCTCAACAGAGGGGACTTGAGGTAAAGCCAAGAAAGCCTGGTTGTTGAGATTTTTTTCTCTGATGTGGACTTTTGCCCATCTTCAGAGTCACAGACTGCTGTGATCCAGGAAAGGTAATCTTAGGTGAAAAGAGATCCAGCTTTTTCCTAGGGCAAAGTCACCATGGAATAAGAAAATGACCATGGTTCATGATCTTAATTACTTAACTTCATGGCACAATTCCCAGTGTGCCTAAAAATACGTATAGGTAAATCATCAATCTTTAATACCCCCTAGACTATAAACTCCATAAAGTCATTTTACACCTTCCACAGCAACTCTGATAGCAGGCCTTCAGTAAATAATCTGTTGAAGGTACTGCTCAATCTCATAAAGAACTGATTTTTATTTAATAATGAAAAAGAAGTTGTGCATAATACCACCTAAAACAATATCAATTTTAAACCTAACACTATGGATATGTCTGATAACACCAAACTAATGTATCAATTTAAAATAATAATTGCATTTTATAAATCTATCCATTTAGCTGAATGGATTGGTGAATGCAACTAAAAATAATGTGCTATAAACAGTTTTGGAGACTGTAAAGGATCATCAATATTTTAAAAGAGTTACTTAATTGTAACTCTGGCCCATTACACAAGTTTAGAGCTTCATGGTTGACAGCATTTGTGAATTCTCTAAGCAGTCACCTTCCCCTATAAAAGCTAAAAAGAATAACAAAAGGAGATAAGGAAATGGGTTCATAAAGTACAAAATCAGGCAAGTGAAAGGTATCCAATTTTCCACTCTCTTAGTTACAATCAAATTTTGGAAGGGTGAAAAACACCGCATCAACAGTATAATACCTACTTCAGCATTTTCACATTCTGGTTAGGAAACCCATTATAGCTTTCTATTCAGACAGTGACAGCAGTTATAAAGTGCAACCAAAACATTAAACATTGGTGAGCACTTCTTTGCTTAATTAAGAAATGCTTTTGTCAGCTTTTTCCTTGAAGAAAGGGGTTATTAATTCAAGACTAGAAAGCACGCTCTGGTGGTTTCTCTGTGGGAATTATGGTTGTACATATGTCAGAGAACTGTCTTAATTATTTCAATTAATCAAACAGAATTCCCACCAAATACTTGATGCAACAAATTAAAACCCATATTTGTACAGTACAGTATAGTAATTATAACAAACCTTAATAGGAGAAATATGGAAAAGTTCAAAGAAACTAAGAATGGACGTATCAGTCACTGAGGTCTCCACTAATTCTGTGTTTATAGCATCAGAGTCTTCCTGGATTAACTCTGTCTGAAAAACATTAATCAAGAATTTCTATTTTAATTTTTTTTCCTACTACAATTAGTGCAAAGAATGGTTGATTTAATTTTTTTACTTTATAATTTTCCCAAGAAATAAAAATTATTACCCATTTTCTTTCGGCTTCAGGGTCAGCTATTGGGGTAAACAGTGCAGTAATAGCTCCTAGAAACCCCTGATCAACTTTTAAGGCCATTTCCTGAATGAGAACCATAAAATACCTAAGGAAAAAAAAAATTTTAAGTGGAAAAGGTTTTTTTTAAGATGAAAAAGGCTTTCTATCAAACCTTGTAATTTTCCATGCTAAAACTTTGATTTTGGCCAAAAACCACAGCGAGATCTTGTTCCTTGATCTCTAAAAAAAAGTGTTATGTTAACAAGATCAAAGTCTACTTAGACTGAGATTTTTTTTTTTTCATTATAGTGAAGGTTTCACTAGAGGTAATACTGCTGTATTAACACTTAGCATTTAAAGTCCCGAATTCCATATTTAAGGGACAAAAGCAAAGATGATGTAGCATGTATTACTTAATTTTTAAAGTCCACAGGAATTACTTTAAAGAACACACCTCACAAACACACTTATCATTTGTATTTCACTATTTTATATCCTAATGGAAGTTACAAAGGAGAGAAAGTGGTTGAAGGAATTTTACTTTAAAATATATATTATTAAAATAAGTTTCAATATAGAAAATCACTTGACCAAAAGTAGACTGATATGTTCAGGTGGATAATAATTTTTATACAGAAGTCACTTTCAAAAGAGAAAAATTTATTTTCAAAGTAGATTCTCATTTTAAATTCCTTTAGATAAATAAGGGAATCTTTACTTACTTGAACTGTAAGACTTTACTGTACTCATTAAATCTTGTGATGACACTCACATCAATGAAAGGTTTGGGTTCTAAAAGGAAGAAAGAAAACAGGAAAAAGACAATCAAGCTTTATAATAGGTCAAAATAATGTCTACTCAACTTTTATATACAGGGTATATCTCAATTTAATTTCTTTTTACCTGAATCCAAAGCAATAGATTTTGGAGGGGCCACAGGATGAAATACAACAGGGAACACTGTACCTGGTAACTGACTATCAACCTGACAAAAAAAAAAAAAGAAAACTGATTCAGCAGGACTTGAAATAATTTAAATTTAAACTTTTGTTTCAGAGACAATATTATAGATGATGCCACTAATTGCATCATAAATAAGTATCTGTATGTATATGTGCTGCTATTAAAAGTTTCACTTTAAATCTAAAATTCTTATAAATCTCACCAAGGGCAAGCTTTTACATAAAGGAATATATAAACATCCTCATAATTGCATTAAAATTGTGCAGCATGAACACCATTAATGGAAATATTTGTACCTATGGACCATGTGAGATTTCATCTATCTATTATTTAAATAAAAATTTAAGTAGAGACCAGATATGAAATTAGAGGTTAGGTATTAAGAAAAAAATTAAAATGTCCGAAATAGCAGTAATCGGTAGTTAAAAGCAAGAGATGGAGAGACAGAGGAAAGGAGCAAGCAAACAAGCAGACAAAAACAGCCTCCAGTAAAGCCCCACTCATTCCCATATAGAAGGACAAAAGAAAATCCTATTTTGGGATCCTATGACAAATACAAAGGAATATTAAAAATAACAATTTCAGTGTAAGAAAACACTCTGGCAGGCGAACTGGTCAAATTAAAGTCTCAACGGTCATTTAGCCTTGGATGGTGAATCTACAGGAATATGTGGAAGAAGGAGAATAAATGTATAAACAAAAAGAAAGATACCAACTATGATGCACGATAGAATCTTGTTAAAAAAAAAAATTCAGACCCAAGATTCCCAAACTGATTAGATATATCTACTGAATAGGATGATAGTGTTACCTGAAGCCAATACAATCTGGCCCTTAAACTTCTTTGGTGAGGAGACTGCTTAAATTCAACCTGAATTCCTGATAAAAAATCTCGCTTTATAGGGCACCGAACAGGGAGGCGCATTTCCATTGGGTCTTTGCCAAAATTTACCTGGAAAAAAAGTACACATGTTTGTGATAAACTGGTATGAGCAGTGAAGCCCATTTTATATATCCACTTACAAACTGAAAAGGAAAAGTATCTTAATCTCTTGGTCTCATCAAAAGATCTACCTTAAGATGATCTGCAGTTGAGATACTGGAAGCAGAATCATCACTTTTCTACCAAGGTTATAAGGAAAACAAGAAAACAATTGGAGAACTTTTCAACTATATAAATTATACTTAAAAAAAAAAGCCATGCTTTTTACATTTTAAAAACCTCAATTGTAATGGATAATTCTAGATAACACTTAAACTTTGTTTTAACAAAGTTAAACAAGGAATAATAGTTAATAGCTTATTTACATCTGACACTAATTGTAGAGTGTTTTTTCATTTGAGCATGACCAACACTTAACAGGGATGGGCGTGGGATTGGGGAGCATATCTGGTGACAATGCAGACTCAACCATTAAAGACAAAGAGCAACCCAAATTGTATGACTGAACCTGCAGTCAAGCTTCTGGGGTCTTCTCGGAGCAAAAGTGACTTTCAGTTTCAACAGTGTAGGGGCCTATGTAGAGTACACATTTACATGTGTACATCTACTCATGTCCTACAATCATTCACATTTAATGAATTTAATTGAGCAAGTTTTCTATAGAGTTTTCATCACTGATATATACAATTTTGCACAGCCTTTATTTAGCAATATATATTGGTATCATTCAGAATAGGAAAAGTTTCAATAAGCAATCTTAATTTCTCCATAATCTTCCTAAAAACAAGTTACATGAAACTATCTGCTTTGCAAATAGAAGAAATTATAAAAATGCAGATAAGAAACGTATTTAGATAATGTTTCATACTATATGATTCAACAATGTATTTTAATTTAAAATGTACTAATAAATTTTACTAGTTATGCCAATCCTACAAATTAATTAGTTTCTGCATACACATTTTTACTTGGATAGTGAAATTTTATTTACCACCACCAGAAGCGACAAAATACATATATAGGAAACAAAACAAAACAATTTTGGTATACCTCAAAATTATCATCTAGTTTAATCCAGCCAAGGTCTCTTGATTCTAGATATTTCTTATAGGACTTTTCCAATAAAATTATCTGCTTTTGACTAAATGGCTTCCATTTCTGTTTTGGTTTCATCTCCCAAACAACACCAGAACTAAAACAATTCACAAAGAAAATTAATTAAATTAAATACATATTTTACGTTGTGGAACTGTCATTCAACTCCAAATTGTTGCAACTGTCAACCACCTATGAAAACCACATTTATACATGAGATTTTTTAAAAATACCAAAATATATCTGTGTTATAAAAGTGCATAAGGAAAAGAGGCAGGGGAAAATCTTTTTGTCACACATTGACATCAATGAGCTAAGGGACCAGCAAACTTTTTTCATATGGGGATATTTTAGGCTTTGTGAGCTGAGACAAAATCAAAATTATTATGTAGGTACTTAAATAACAAGAGAGATAAAACACTTCCATACATTTTTTAATTGATGAAATTCAAAATGTAAAAACAACAATTGGGTACAATTTTTAAAAACAAGTCTATTAATGAGAAAAACCTTTCTCCCTCCCTCGCTTCCTCCCTTCCTTTTTATTGAGGTATAGTTGACATATAACATTACTTAGTTTCAGATGTACAACATAATGATTTGATATTTGTATATACTGTAAAACTATCACCACAGTAACAGTTAACTTCCATTACCATACATAGTTACAAAAAATTTTTTTTACACTTCTTTTGTGGGGGTGACAACTTTTCACTTAATTAGGGCTCAAAGTGTTCCCTATTTTCAAAATCTATTGCAAATGCTCAGCTGTTAATGCTGATCTGAAATGAGCATCTTTAAAAATGTCCTTTCATGCAGAGATACTGTCAAATACTGATTTCAATCTAAGAGAATATTAGTTTAACTAAGCATATGTATCGCTTGTAATACATGTGTAAAATTCTATTCTATATTAGAAAAATTCTAGATCTAATTTTAAATTCTGTTTCCTACTCTATTAGATTCTTCTCTTGATTGTTGCCTTTTAGCATGTCAATACATTACAAATCAATCACTTAGGATTGAAGTTTAGGTAGAAGCTCTTTCATTAATAGTTAAATGAATTTTGAAATGTGGAAATTTTCTTTGTACTTGCCCTGAGGTTGGAAAACATGTTGTTGGAACTGTAGTTGTAGGTCACAGAATATATCCACCAGCTCCAGACTTGTGTGGGGTTGGAGATAGCACTTCTTGTTTTAACTTTGGACAGCAGAGGAAATATATAAAATAGACTAACATTATTTGCGATTCAAATGTTAGTTGTCATCAAAATGACTTTGCTGTTTTACTCTCTGCTTTTAGGGTGAATTTACTATCAATTCTGCAGCAAAAGCTAACTTCCAAAGCCATTCAGTGTTCAGTAATAGTGGCTGAGGGCTTCCCTGGTGGTGCGGTGGTTTAGAGTCCGCCTGCCAATGCAGGGGACACGGGTTTGTGCCCCAGTCCGGGAAGACCCCACATGCCACAGAGCGGCTGGGGCCACGAGCCATGTTTTATAGCAATACAAGCCTACCTCAAGAAACAAGAAAAATCTCAAATAAACAATCTAATGTTACACCTAAAGGAACTAGAGAAAGAAGAACAAACAAAACCCAAAGTTAGTAGAAGGAAAGAAATCATAAAGATCAGAGCAGAAATAAATGAAATAGAAACAAAGAAAACAGCAAAGATCAATAAAACTAAAAGCTGGTTCTGTGAGAAGATAAACAAAATTGATAAACCATTAGCCAGACTCATCAAAAAAAGAGGAAGAGGACTCAAATCAATAAAACTAGAAATGAAAAAGGAGAAGTTACAACAGATACCACAGAAATACAAAGCATCCTAAGAGACTACTACAAGCAAATCTATGCCAATAAAATGGACAACCTGGAAGAAATGGACAAAGTTTTAGAAAGGTATAACCTTCCAAGACTGAACCAAAAAATTGCAGAGGAAGGAACTCTTCCAAAAAATTGCAGAGGAAGGAACACTCCCAAATTCATTCTATGAGGCCACCATCATCCTGATACCAAAACCGGACAAAGATACTACAAAAAAAGAAAATTACAGACCAATATCACTGACGAATATAGATGCAAAAATTCTCAACGAAATACTGGCAAACAGAATCCAACAACACATTTAAAGGATCATACACCATGATCAAGTTGGATTTGTCCCAGGGACGCAAGGATTCTTCAATACATGCAAATCAATCAATGTGATACACCATATTAACAAATTGAGGAATAAAAACCATATGATCATCTCAATAGATGCAGAAAAAGCTTTTGACAATATTCAACGCCCATTTATGATAAAAACTCTCCAGAAAGTGGGCATAGAGGGAACCTACGTCAACATAACAAAGGCCATATATGACAAGCCCACAGCAAACATCATTCTCAATGGTGAAAAACTGAAAGCACTTCCTCTAAGACCAGGAACAAGAAAAGGATGTCCACTCTCGCCACTATTATTCAACATAGTTTTGGAAGTCCCAGCCATGGCAATCAGAGAAGAAAAAGAAATAAAAGGAATACAAATGGAAAAGAAGAAGTAAGGCTGTCACTGTTTGCAGATGACGTGATACTATATAGAGAATCCTAAAGATGCCACCAGAAAACTACTAGAACTAATCAATGAATTTGGTAAATTTGGTAAAATTAATGCACAGAAATCTCTTGCATTCCTATACACTAACAATGACAAATCTGAAAGAGAAATTAAGGAAACACTCCCATTTACTACTGCAACAAAAAGAATAAAATACCTAGGAATAAACCTACCTAGGGAGACACAAGATCTGATCTGTATTCAGAATCTATAAGACACTGATGAAAGAAATTAAAGATGATACAAACAGATGGAGAGATACACTGTGTTCTTGGATTGGAAGAATCAATATTGTGAAAATGACTATATTACCCAAAGCAATCTACAGATTCAATGTAGTCCCTATCAAATTACCAATGGCATTTTTTACAGAACTAGAACAAAAAAAATCTTAAAATCTGTATGGAGACACAAAAGACCCCAAATGGCCAAAGAAGTCTTGAGGGAAAAAACAGAGCTGGAGTCAGTCAAAACCTGACTTCAGACTATACTACAAAGCTACAGTACAAAGCTACAGTAATCAAGACAATATGGTACTGGCACAAAAACAGAAACACAGACCTATGGAACAGGAAAGCCCAGAGATAAACCCATGCACCTATGGTCAACTGACCTACAACAAAGGAGGCAAGAATATACAATGGAGAAAAGTGGTGCTGGGGAAACTGGACAGCTACATGTAAAAGAATGAAATTAGAACACTCCCTAACACCATACACAAAAATAAACTCAAAATGGATTACAGACCTAAATGTAAGACCGGACACTATAAAACTCTTAGAGGAAAACAGAGGAAGAACACTCTTTGACATAAATCACAGCAAGATCTTTTTTGATCCACCTCCTAGAGTAATGGAAATAAAAACAAAAATAAACAAATGGGACCTAGTGAAACTAAAAGCTTTTGCAAAGCAAAGGAAACTACAAACAAGACAAAAAGACAACCCTCAGAATGGGAGAAACTATTTGCAAACGAATTGACAAAGGATTAATCTCCAAAATGTATAAACAGCTCATGCAGCTCAATATTAAAAAAACAAACAACCCAATCAAAAAATGGGCAGAAGACCTAAACAGACATTTTTCCAAATAAGACAAACAGATGGCCAAGAGGCACATGAAAAGCTGCTCAACATCACTAATTATTACAGAAATGCAAATCAAAACTACAATGAGGTATCACCTCACACCAGTTAGAATGGGCAACATCAGAAAATCTACAAACAAATGCTAGAGAGGGTGTGGAGAAAAGGGAACCCTCTTGCACTGTTGGTGGGAATGTAGATTGAAACAGCCACTATGGAGAACAGTATGGAGGTTCCATAAAAAAAACAAAAATAGAATTACCATATGACCCAGCAATCCCACTACTGGGCATATACCCAGAGAAAACCGTAATTCAAAAAGACACACGTACCCCAACGTTCACTGCAGCACTATTTACAATAACCAGGTCATGGAAGCAACCTAAATTCCCATCAACAGACAAATGGATAAAGAAGATGTGGTACATATACACAATGGAATATTACTCATCATATAAAGGAACGAAATTGGGTCATTTGTTGAAATGTGGATGGATCTAGAGAGTGTCATAAAGAGTGAAGTAAGTCAGAAAGAGAAAAACAAATATCGTATATTAACACATATATGTGGAACCTAGAAAAATGGTACAGATGAACCGGTCTGCAGGGCAGAAATAGAGACACAGATGTAGAGAACAAACATATGGACACCAAGGGGGGAAAGCGGCGGGGGGCTGCAGTAGTGGTGTGATGAACTGGGAGATTGGGATTGACATGTATACACTAATATGTATAAAATGCATAACTAATAAGAACCTGCTGTATAAAAAAATAAAATTCTAAAAATAAAAAAGATTTTCATATTTAGTTAAAAATACTATACAATAATGAAACGTACAGCCAAGAGAATATATCAGTCATACATACATAAATGTACTAATATTACATTAATGGTATGTATAATACCATTTATTGAACCCTTAATCTGTCAGGTATTGCACAAAGAGCATTACATACATGATCTCTTTATTTCCTTAATTTTATACTTCACTGAACAAACACATGATTATCGATAGACTCTATGCTTGTTATACTTGGTAACCATTCCCCCCAATAGTCTCCAAAGAAGAATGAGTCTTTTACTAAAGTTAGTGTGACTGAAACACCAAAACAGTTAAATTCAAATATTTTTCTTAGATAGGTATAAGCACAATCAGAGGAAATACCTGGCTCCATCATTATTAAAAAGTTCTAAATGAGTAGCCAATAAAGATTACGTACCCACGTCCACTACTGCCTGCCTGCTCTATAAATAACCCTTTCTACCGGTGTACAAAACTTGCTGTTGGCATCCCCCACTCACACCAGTTTCTCCAGCCTCTACAGCACCACTGCACGTGCACATACTTCTTTGTAGCTTTTCCTGGTGTTTTTATAATTCGTTCCAAAAATGTACAAACACACAACAAAGAAAGAAGCAAACCTCTTTCTTGCCCCACCAACTGATGAGTATTATAAGGGCAAAGACATGATCTTAGTCATCTTTCTAACCTAGGGGCTTTTCAACTAGCAGTGAAAACAGTTGTTCAGTAAGTTTTGCTGAAAGAATTGCATAGTAAGCAAATTCAGAACAGGTATCTGTCTATACTCATCAAATCTGATATTACGAACTCAATGCCTTTTCAAGATTTCTGATACCTTATCTTTCTTTCATACCTGGTTATCCCAATATACGAAACTTCCTGCTTGTTTTCATTGTTAACCAGTGAAAGCCCAAGACTATGGAGAGAAAAAGTTATTTCATGATTGGCCTGCTCCATTTCTTCTGCCTGCAGTGCTTTGGAAACCAAGGCAACATCATCAGTGAAAAGTAAAACTCTCTGGCGCCCATCTAGAAATGATACCCAGTGTATCTGGATGTTTGCATCATATGGAAACTGTCCACATTCATCCTGTGGGAAAGAGACTTCATATTAAAACCATAAACAGTAAGCTTTTATTACATAAAGTTGAACTGTAGTAGCTGAGAAAGCATGACTATAAATCAGAAAATTATCAAAAAAACAAATTAAAGTGATAATCTGTTTTAAAACATACTCACCAATTTTTTCAAGCAGTAACGAAGATTAATAGTGCTTAATTTTTTTAAACCTTAGTTTGAGTTACCTCGTTAGTGCTCAAAGGTCACTTAGCAGGGACAAGAGTATCCCTCAATGGCACCAATACCATAAGATGCTTACTTGTCTCCCAGATGGAGAACAGAATGGTTTAGAAATGTATTGGAAAAGTAACCTCAGGTAAAACTAACCTGGTTTATTTTTAGGTTTTAATAACGTATAACACTGCAAATACGTATATAAATCACATTGTTAAATAGTCAAACTACGGTGATCAGTACTAAGTTTCAATAATAAGAAGTTTCAATAAGAAGAGCCTTCTTGGCTGACAGTCTCACATAGCATTTAAAAATATGAGGCTTGATTTGGTGAGTGTCTTCAGAGATTTATATAATGATTTTTCTCTCATTCTGGACTAAACATAAATATAACAACAGTTCATTTCAGCAGGCAGTATAAGTTCCTAATATGTGCTTTTCATTTCATGCTTCCTTGGAAAACAAAAACCAAAACCAAATAAATAAAGGATGTTACCAAAAGCATAGGAACGGTTGGTATTTGTTGTTGTCTACAATTTACCTATTGCTTTTAACATATGTCAAAGTAGGCTGTGTAATTTTTTTACTCTAACATGATCAAATTTTGTAAATGTTCCAGAGATACCTACTAAGAAGGTGAATTCTCTCCTTGTAAACTACAAAATTTGATACATAGCTTGGTTCAGTCTTAGTTATCATTCAAATACTCTCTAATCCCATTTGTTTTTCATCTATTTGATCTGTTAAAAATTAAATGAGGTGTGTTAAAATATCCTCAGGCAACTGTGTTTCAGTTCACTTCCAACACTTCAAGTTTCACATTTTGATTCAATATTCACTGCATGAAGGTTTATGGCTATCATGCCTTCTTTGTCACATTATCATATTCTACTTAATGACTTTGAATGCTTTGAACTATAGTTGCTCAGAAATTAAAATCAACAATTTTTATTTTTGTTTGTTAAATCTTTACCATGTCTTCTGCTTTCAACTTTTTGTATTAGTTCAGTTAAAACAGATCTCATGTAAGTAGCATTTGGTTAGAAACTAATTTTTAACTTAATCTGAATGTGGTCTTTTAATAGGAGAATTTAAACCATTTTCATTTACTGGCATAACTGATGGAAAGCATGGTTTGGTGGGGAAAGTCCGTGAACTGTGAAGTCAGACAGACCTGGTTTTGAATTCTAACCAGCAGTTCTAAGTTCCAATCATAAGAATTAATGATACTATATGACAAGCATTAACACACGATATACACTCAATAAAAGGTATTTGCCACTTTCTATATACTTCCTTAGGTTTCCTTCTTTTACTATAAGGGCAAATTTTTCTTTATTTTCATTTTCTCAATTAATTGTTTTAGAATTCTTTTATCACTGATTTTGGTTCTACTAATTGGTATCTTTAAAAAAAACCCATCATCTTTGATCTATATCTCCTAAAATTTAGGATTAAAATGGTGTTAATACAGTATGTTCAGAATATACTGTTTCCCTGCTCCCCTTTCACTTTATTTTGTTGTCTTTGTCTTTTATTTCACCATCTTTATCCTTTTTCATAGTTGTCATATCTTTATAACTTTGGGGAACTCAGGCATACATTCTGAAACTTTTCCTCTGGTTTTCCTGTAGTAAAAAAATTTTCAGAAGTATAATCAGCCTCTGACTCTTTAGGATAATGTTACGTTTTTCTCCTGAACTGTTTTTTTCACAAACTCCATGTTTTTTTTTTATCTGTTTATTCACACTTAATGAGGAAAGTGCTTTCCAATACTGTAAGGATTTTCTCTGAATTCCCACCTGGGCCTGAGCAGAATTCCTCTCTCAGATCAACCCAGGGCACAAGGAAATGGGTAATTGCCTTGCTTCTAGCTCAAGTTTCATAATCTGGCAGATTACCTGCTGACTGAGGCACACTTAACTACTTTTCTTACTGCCTGGTTCTCTAACACCAAACAGAATAGAGACATTTAAAACCACAATCCCGTGAATACACTATTACCAGGATTCTTCATGATTTTGCCTTAATTTACAGACCTGGATATCCTCCTTCAGGATGGCATTACCACTTTCTCTCCAGGGCCTGTATACCACTTTCTGGGAGTTGTGGTTGCTGAGGAGCATGAAATGTGAGGAGAAGGAAAATAACACCAGCATAGTACAGGGACCCCTGGTTGAGTTACCATGTCTCTGAGCCAGAGACCTAAGAGTAACAGGGAATTTAAGCTCCTCTCTACCACTTACAAACCTTGAAGGTTTTTCTGTTGTAAAAAGTAAAGCATAATAAGCAGGCAATAGAGCTCCATCGAATTGTCATGGCAAAAATCACTCCAAGAATCTCATAACTGTCAGTCTGATTTTTCAAAGGTGGGTAAGTCTATCTCTTTTATGGGTATTTCAGAGGGAATATAGGAGAGGACAATTCAGTCACTGTTGGCCAATTACTATTTTAAATAACCAAGAAAGCTTTTCTAACAACTGGCATTATCAGACAATGGAATATGATGACACTGTATGAACTTTTCAGGATAGAACACATTCCTACAGAAACTAGGTGCTCATGGAAGAGCAATGGCTATATTAGAGGGAGGCTGGCAGATGAATTCTTAAGCCCTTCCCAAAGTCTAAGAGTCTAGGAAATAACATATTTAATTAATTTAGCTACCTAAATATTGTTTCAATAAATATTTTATTAAATTTCTTATATGGGATGATTTGCATACTGTCAGACTCCTTTAATTAACAAAACATATGGCTTTGATAGGGAAAACATGCCTAAAAATTCTCACAGCTAACAGTGGTACGCACATGTTCAAAATAAAGTTGTTTTTCACTTAGGCTCAAAATTCCTTTCTTTAAAAAAAAGTAAATAAAAAAGTACTTCCCTGGTCTTAGGCAAGCTGAAACAGGCCTATTTTTAAAAACTGTAAATAAGGTATTGGACTGATCTAGGACAAAATATTGGTATGAACTCTTCGCAATCTAAAGCCAAAAAGTAACTTATTTTGAAAATACTTTCAATTCATTTTTAGTTCAGTAAAGACAAAGATGACTGTGTGAAGCTAACTTGTCTAATTCCTTTGTTATCAGGTACTTCATACAGCACTCATTCACATCAAATGGTACCTTTAACAGATCATGTTCCCCAGCATTTGCTGCATAACTCCATATAAGTTTTCTGGTACCAGTGGGATCTGCCCAGGCAAAGAGTCGAACTTGTCTTGGCAGCAATACCATTTCTTCCTGTGACCCACTGAAATGCAAGCAACAGAGGGAAGATTAAAACATCCTGGCCTTGAGAAACCTAGACCCGTGGTTTATTGAGGAAAGGACTGGCGCAAACATCTTATAAAATTGCCTTTGTTAATAAAACACAACTCTGCCTAAAAATAAGTACCCTAAAATGCCCAATTAACTAACGATTTTGAAGCTTGAGGGAACAGAATACTGCCCTTTCTGAAGTTGCAGTATACTCTGAACTGATCTAGGCAAGATCACACTAATGAAATTCATCAGAGTTCATCTACAGAAAAGGCTGTAAATAGTAAAAATTTTTTTTAATTAAAAAAAAATTTATTTGGCTGTGCTGGTCTTAGTTGTAGCATGCAGGATCTTCATTGCCGTGCGCAGGATCTTCATTAGGGCATGTGGAATCTTTAGTTGCGGCATCTGGAATCTTTAGTTGCGGCATGTGGGATCTAGTTCCCTGACCAGGGATCAAACCTGGGACCCCTGCATTGGGAGCACAGAGTCTTAACCACTGGACCACAAAGGAAGTCCCAATAGTAAATTTTTTTAGTAGCAGAACAACTTTACTTGGTGCTCAAATTTAAGATTTTAATCAAATGCAACGCATAAGAAATAAGCTCAGAGGAAAAAAAAAAATTCGGTCCATGTACCACTGCTACTCAAAGCGTGGTCTGTGGACCAGCAGCATTAGTATTACCTGGAGGCTTGCTGGAAAGTGCAAAATTCTGGGCCCCACTTAAAACCTACTAAATCAGAACCTACATTTTAACAAGATTTCTAAGGGATCTTAATATTGATACTTAAGTTTAGAAGTATTGGTCTGGATAATACAAAAGACTTTCCAGAGAACTAAAATAAAAAGTAACCCAATTAGGGTTTAATCCCAATGTATGCTTTTAAATCTCTCAGCAGATTCAAGCCATGAGAGTTATGAATACGTTAAATCTGCAAGGCATTATTTTATATATATACATATATAATGTATATTACTATTTTATATTTTATATATACATATAAAATAATGCCTTGAAGATTTATAATAATAATTCTTTGCAAATATATATTACATATTTTAAGGATTTAAAGCTATCTGTTATATCATTATTTAATGGCATTACCCAAGCCAAATGATAGCACAGACAAGAACAACAAAATTCCTATCAGCCTGTACTATAATACATTCAACACCACTACTTAATCTTCTACTTTAATCTTTCTTTAATCTTCTGCCCTCTTATTTAATCTTCTACTATTCCTACCAAAAAACTAGATACAGATTTACAGGGAGCGGTTCCCTGAGCATCACCAGACTACAAAAGAATGATAATACTTAAACAGGTTCACAATTCCTTACGTGCAATTCTGAAGTTTAAAAAGCTCCGAAACTCCAAATATTTTTCTCTAAGTTTGGTGTCAAACATCATGTGGCAGCAAAACTTGATCTGAACTGATGTGAAACTGTTAACGGTTTCATTTATCCCACTTACTGTGAAGGTTCACAACTTTTGCTACAGGAATACTAATGTGTTTGGTTATAGAGTACTGTCTCAAAACCTGCTACGGGTATTATCAATAAACATCATGTATCCCTATTGCCTTTCTAAAATCTGAAAACATGTAGAATGTGAAACATACCTAGCTCCAAGTATTTCCTGGAAGGAACTATGGACCAGTAAAAGCAAATCAGATTTTCCAAGAACCCTTTTTTTTCATACCTCTGTTTATATGTGAGGATGTTCCATGGTGTGTGGTTTACTATTAGGGCAGGTGCGGATCCCTCATGGTAATCAGAAAAGCTTATGACAGTTGAATGTGGAGCGGTATCTACATCCACCAAGATACCCCCATTCTATTGTAGAAAAAAAAAAAGAGTATGTTTGAGGTATTGGCTTAAACTGCACATGGTACATTTAGAATTTCAATCACTTATATAGATATTACAAAGTTCGTTTTCCTAAGTTCTTACTGAAAAGCACACTGGCTCTGATCTCTTACAAATATATGTACAGCATTATATATTGATATTTTAGTATACCTTCAATTAATTATCAGTATATTTTATAGCATGTCTTAATAAAATGTTTTAAAGCAAACTTTAAAAATCAAAGACATTTTATTTTAAAACAGGAAAACTTACCAGATCTTCTAAGCTCAATAAAGTGCCATTATCCTGTTGGTTATAAAAGAATGGCTTAGAGGATCCTTCATAGCCCACCACTCTCACACAAAGTTTGCCTGAAAATTTTTCAGGCCAAAATGGAAGGTACTGAAAATATAAAAGTTAATATCAGTCTTAAAACAATACTACAGTATAAATAAAACAGTGGCTAATAAAGTTTCCAATTCTAATTCAGATCATGATTCAATTATTACTAAGTTTCTTAAAATAGCCCCTCTCCATCTAATATTAAGATTACTGACAATATAATGATTATTTATGAAGCCAAAGAAACTCCATCAGAAGAATAGTTATATTAGTCTTTTCATACTTACAGAATAATTACAATGTGAGAAACTGAAGTGCTATTAAGAACATCTCAAGTATTTGAATATTTAAAAATTATAATCTTAATAACATTTGCTTTTATGTATAACCCATTTTAATTCCTTAATCACCATGAATTCTTTCACAGATTATCTTATCCTAGATAAACCAGAAGACAACTGAAGGCAGAGGACCTTGCTGGAAGTCCTGACACTATCCTCCAGGCTGTCTGATCTTAATCAAATCATGCACCTTTTTGAGCCTGTTTCCTTATCTGTAAAACTGAGATCTTAGTTCCTAAAAAGAAAGCTCCCTCTGTTATAGAATACTGGGTAAATTCTATTTCTAAAAAAAAATACTACTGCTATCAAACTCACATCAAAGATAAAAACATAAGGAGCATTTATTTGCTACCAAGTCTACGGAGATCATTCCATGTGCCTTGGAAAGGCCATGCCTCTTAGAGGTCTGTGTTTGTAGTGTAATTGGAATCCTTCTCTTAACCCTTTGCTAAATATTTTTTTTAATAATTTTAGAATTCTTTTGAGATGTACAGAAGAACAGTCCTATCCTTAAGTCAGGTGGCTTGGTTGAAAAGTCGGGCAAATTCAAGCAACTAACACTTGTCTTTGCATCTGTCCTCTCCCCACTCTTTCCTTATTCTCTTCACGTTTCATCTTGTTGAGTCTGCAGAAGTTTAGTTCAAATGCCAGATCTTCTATGTAACTTTTCCTTTTGATCTAGACCACAATGATCTCAACCTCCAATAACTTTACTGACCTAAAAAAGTAAGATTCAATTTCCTTCTCTGTAAAGCAAGGTGGTTGAATTTTTGGAATTTTTCAAGGAAATTTCCAGCTCATCTATTCAGAGATCCTATAATCACCTATAACTTACCATACACTGTCTTTTTCTCCATGTATTAATTTATATGAGTCTTAAGCCCTCCAACAAGATTAGATGCTTCTTGAATACAAAGACGTTACCTTGCTATTGACACAATACATAGTATTTTATGTACATTTTACAGTACATACCCATGTTTATACATATAGGAAGAACTAGAGAATGAGTGTTAACAGTCTAGACTGAACTAGTGGTAAATATTATCCACAATTTTTTTCTTCTTTTTTAACATATGCTTATAGTATGAAATAAAAGTCTTTCAAAGCTGGCTGTCATATTTTAACCCACAAATATGGTAGCAAAGTGAGTATGACAAAGAGATATACATAATTCTTATTTTTATGTCTATATTTATTTGTACATTTTAGGAGCCAGTTGTATTAAAGGAAAATATTACCTCTGAAGAAGCAATATAGTTCCATTTATTAGTTGGCATTGAGCCATCAGGTGCAATTTCACCAACTTCTAGTTCTAGTGATGACTTGTTCACAATAGTATAAAAGGGAGTCAAAGTAACTATTCGTGTAAGATTAAAACTGCTCATTTTGATGCTAACACCAACCTGTAAAAAGCAAACAAGCTTATCATTTCCCAGTACTTTACATAGCTTGAAATACACACACACACACACACACACACACACACACACACACCCTATTCACATACAGCCTTCTTAAAATATTTTAAAATTAAGATTTCTTAAATAAAGTAACTGCTAAGAGCCATATTCCATGACTGATTATCTTCTCACTAAGAAGAAAAATTTTGGTTCCTTAGTTTGGCTCCATCAGAAACAAATTCAAGAAATATCACTCAGTAATTTAACTAACGATGACTTATAATAACAAACTTAATTTTAAAAAATCCTTGACTTTTTAACATTCCAAAATAAATTGTTTTAAAATTAGTGTACAGGCTCAATTTTTGCTGCTTTATTAACTCTGCTATCAATAAAATAAAATAAACATTTCAAAGTGGTAATAAAACAAGTCAACTTGTATCAGATTATTCAAATTTTCACAAACTTAAGATTTAAGAAACATTTGGCAGGGAGTGGTATGGAATGCAGATTCTAGTATATTCTGAATATTTACCAAGTTGCTTACTTGTATGGATTCAACTCACTGCCTTAAACTTTGACAAATTTAGGTTTTGCTTTGATACTAGTGGCCCTAGAAATTAGCAGAGAGATATAACAGTCCTCCACGTAATACTATGAATTCACATTTCTGTACCCCTTAGGATCCAGCTCATTTACTGATGAAAATGTGAATGAAATCAAAAGTACATAAGCAAGCAAAATCTTACCAGGTATTCCATATTGTTGGCAGGACACTTCACACATCCATAATTTCCCACTGTATCCAATGAAAAACCACTGGACCATGAACTAGTTGAAATTTTTAACTGTACCTACACCAGAGAACACAAACAATCATATAAGAAATCTAAAACACTATATTAATTTTACTTGATGGAATGCTGCTAGACCACTAGAAATTTATTTAGTAACATGAGACAGAAAAATATAACCAAAGGCATGCTGCAAATGGGTAACAGAACCACAGAAACTCTAGGGGACAATGTAATATTTAAAAGCAGAGCTCTGACCTTCCCATTCACCTATGCAATGAGTACAGGGAATTTTAAGATGTATACCAATGCAACCTTCTATTATTTGAAAAGGAATTATAATGTAAAATGATATTTTCCAGTGTTAGACTTGATACAGAGCTAACGAATTCTTAAAGTTTTAGCACACAGAGAATTTATGCTTTTAACATTATTCAGCAAACAAGAAAGGAAAAGTGTTGTGATTAGCAGAATGGAAGACACAATTCCTGTCTTCAATGAGCTTCCAACTAAACAAACAGATAGGAAATACATACTAATAATTATGATGCAAGACTCAATGTGATAACAACTATATAAAAGGGATAATATGCGATCAAGGTGAGAGGGTAAAAAGTTTACTCCTGGCTATGGGATTCAGATAAAGTTGTACAGAAGAGATCTAATTCTGCTCCTGTATTAACCTCCACCTACCCAATAGATTATAAAATACCTGAGTACAACCAGAGGTCAGACACATAAACAGGTACAATATCAAGTATTAATCAAAACTCTAAGACGGGGGTTCTCAAAGTGTGGCCCCTGGACCAGCACCATCAGCAGCACCTGGCAATCTGTGGAAAGTGCAAATTCTCAGATCAGACCCTACTCAGACCTACTGAATCAAACTATGGGGGTCTGACCCTGCAAATTGTTTTCAAAGCCCTCTAGGTGATTCTAACGCACACTGAGATTTGAGAAGCACTTCTCTAAGAGAACATGGATGGAATATCTAGCCCCACTTTAGATGGTCAGAAAATCCTTCACACATGTCAGGCTGGAGCAGACTGCCAAAGGATGAACAGCGGATAGCCAGAAAACATGAGGCAGACAGGCAAAGCACAGGGCAAGAGGCATTCTAGGCAGAGACTGCAGCCATACAAAGGCATAGAGGTAAACTATACCAAGATGCGACTCTGAAAAGGAAAGAAGGGACCAGAGCATAACGGATCAGGCCTTACACATTAGGTTTCTCTCACGAAGGCCTGCTTTAGTGCTTCACACATAGGAGGGTTCAGTTAAAATAAACCAAATTCAACTGTTCTATCTTTTGAAATGCCATTGCATCACTGGTAACCTACATAAAATCAAGGTTTCTACTTGACACTATGTCAAGAACAGAAGTAATTCTAGGGGCACCAGAGAAAAAGGTAACTCAGCCTTGGGACACTATTGTCGTTAGTCCCTAATATCCCACTTAACCGTGTATTCCTTAAAAGTCCTCTTGGACCTAATTCATACCTGTGACACTGAGCAAAGAGGTAAGCATGGCATTAGATAAACAATAAACAGGTAATTCGTTTTATCAATAAAAACACACCTTATTTTTACTAAAAATGTTCTTCTTCTTGAAAGAGAATAAAATAACATCCCTAAAATCAGCTGGATGTTTCACATGAATTTCTTCTGAACGATACTGGAGAACCCGAGAAGTCTTGTTGATTAGCCAATAGGGACTAAAGATGGATAGCTCCATCTGGCTGCCAATTCGCTTGACATGTATTGACAGGTCAACTGTCATCGCTTCTGTGGAGTCAGAAGAAAAATACACAAGAAAGAATTCGGGAAGTGTATCACATATACGGAAATGTCCGTTCCAGTTTTTGCCCTGATATTTCACCAGAACTAATTCCATTATTTCTCCACTGATTCTCGAATGTAGAACATTGGCAGCACTGCCTTCTGCTAGCTCGTGAGTTTCTGCTGTTCCCTAAAAACAAACAAACAAAAACTAAATTTGCTTACCAATTTTTTAAAAACCTCTGCAATAACATCCATATTTTATACAAATACTAAGTAACCTACCAGATTCACATTAACTGATAAGTCTTCAAGGTACCAACTTTACATATTATGAATATCCAACAATTACTAATGATTAAAAATAAAACACTATATCATAGCCAAAGTCAGAAACTGTCTTTTGGTCATTAGCAGGCCAATGGTTATAAATTTTGAGAAAAAGACCTGTGCCAAGAATCAAAGGCTGGATTCCAGAACACTGGCTGTTTTCCATTAACAGCTATGTCATTAAATGAGCCACTTAATTGCCTGGACTTCAGCTTCATCCTTTATTCACATACTACACCTAATAGTTCTCATACAAATAGAATAAGAAAAGTGATATCAAGCTATGCTGACAAGCTATCTAAGGTGGAACTACTTTAAAAATGAGTAATAGCAACATAATTAATTTGGCTTCCTTACTGAAAACATCTCTTGTCTAAATACTACTTAGTTCATCTAATTAATTTTATTCTCTGCAACTCAGGGATGGCTCATTGTCAGACAAAGAAAATAAATTTAGGTTCCAAAGACTTTCCAGATTTTTGTATTTTGATATGTTGTGGCATGTACAAATTTAAAAATATTTATCATACTTCATTACTAGAAAATGTTCCCCAATATTTTTTAAGACAGTAATTATTTTTCAGTTCAACAGAAACTTGAACCAAATAATCATCACTTTAAAACAAAAAACTTTAAAATTAACTTCATAATAAATTAAGATGAAGTATTTTCTCACTGGCATTTTCCCATACTTTAGCTAAGATAATTATACAGATAATAAGGAGACTATTATAATTATTAATTTAGAGCAGATGCAGCAGAGTTTAGTGGTGGAGAACAAGGAACCAAATTGCTTAGGTTCAAATTCCAGCTCTACTATTCATTAGCTGTGGGATCCTGGACCTGTCACTTAACCCCTCTGTGACTCAGTTTCCTCATCTGTAAAATGGGTCTAATAACAGTACCTTCTTCAGGAAGTTATTGTAAGGACTATATATGTTAATACATGTAAAATACATGACATAGTGGCTGGCACAAAGTAGATGTTATACCAGTTTTTGCTATTATTAATGTTATTAAAGCATTACAAGTAGATGAATGTAAAACACTGACCTCAACTAAAAATACCATTAAAAAAAAAACAAACCTGAATTCACTCCATGTAATAATAAAAGTCAAACAAAATGCAAGAGGCATACCTCAAGTAAATATCTTAGAGAATATGGGAGAAAATTCCGCAAAGTGACAGTAGGGTAAAGATGAATGATGTAAGCTGGATCCCAGTCTTTCCTGTGTGTACATATATAGGTTAATTCATCAGGCACAGCAATTGTATTGACTATAAGAGGTAAGAAGTTGACTTCTGTTGACGGACACTGCAGCATGCATCTGACTTCCCTGCTCCGATGAAGTTCCTCCTTCCAGGAAATATATGTGGTGGATTCTTTGTACTGATTCTCTAAAATACCAGCTGGCTGAATGAACAACTGACATCTACAGAAGAAGAAAACAGAGTGGGAAAAACGTTTTTATTGAGAACATAAGAAAAAGAATCTCATTAATTCTTCTTGATAACTCTACAAGATAAGTACTATTATTCCTATTTTTACAGATGAGAAAAACAAGGCTAAGAAACTTGCCCAAAGTCACACAGCTGACTCATGGAGGCACCTTCTGGGAAAAAATATTCTGTAAAAAATGACAACTTAAAAAAAAAAAGTCATTTCAAATACAAAGGCAATCTAATAAAAATAAGTCTCAGAGGGTTCCCCTGGTGGCGCAGTGGTTGAGAGTCCACCTGCCGATGAAGGGGACACGGGTTCGTGCCCCGGTCTGGGAGAATCCTACATGCCTCAGAGCAGCTGGGCCCGTGAGCCATGGCCGCTGGGCCTGCGCGTCCGGAGCCTGTGCTCCACAGCAGAAGAGGCCGCAGCAGTGAGAGGCCTGCATACAGCAAAAAAAAAAAGCCTCAGAAAATTCTAAAACATCAAGTATACAACAGGAAATTTCATCTGGTAAATTCAACAATATAAATGTATTTCTCTATATGTCTCAAAACTGGCTTTTACAGATCTTTAGATAATAAGAATTATTATTATGTAGAATATAGATATTTTACTCTTTTCTAGAATAAAGATCCTAATTCACAGAATTAAAAATATATATTATGAACCTTTTATATCAACATATTTAAGGAAGTATCTACCTATATGAATCTAAAGGAACATGGAACTCCTCTTCAGGTCTGGCTACTCCAATGCGCTCCAATAACTTCACATTCTTAACATATTTATAGATGATGAAAGCAATAGAGAAATGGTTTTTAATCTGTTGGACAAAAAAACATACAAGTTGTTTAAAAAGATGTAGACGTTCAAAAGAAAAATGTGAGCCACACACAATCACTTTTGGATCTAAAAAATTTCAAGCCCAATATTGGAAGATATTTTTATGGTAATTGAAAAGTTTTAAGATATTTAAGGAGCTATATATATGAAACTTGATGGTTAAACAGAAGTTAAAAATTATTAGGATATTCACATGTTCATATATTACAGACTGAATTTTTTAGTGTGTATTATTATCTTTCAAATACTTATTAATCTTTGAGGATTTCAGTCATAATATTTTCCTCATTACAACCTTTTCTCAATGCACCATACAACTAAACAGAAAAGGATAGTAAAGGAAACATGAGGTAAATAAATACAATACAATCCTTCCTTAACTACAGTGTAATATAGGTTGGAGCTAATAGTAAACTGAGAGACAATGACCAAAATTGGAAATCCTTTCATTTTTATCTGATGTTATAGGTAGGAAGAAATATTCTTCTGCTGACCATATGCTGAAATCTGTAATAATGCAGAGAAAAAGAAAAATCGATAAAGCCTTAAAGGTGGAAAAAAATATTTATACAGATTAATATGCTAAGATTTTTTTCTGGGGAGACCATTTCAATATTCCTTCATACATACTTGAAAAATACAATACAAAGAGAATGGAATGTTATCCTATTTGACAACCAGCTATTACTGCAATACTCCTCAGTTCTGAATCTTTAAAGGAATAGACAAAAAGTTTCATTAAAATCATAAGTAACCCAGGAGACAACAAAAATGGGCTTTAAATTAACAACAGCATTTCATGAGACATTTAAAATGAAGAATATTACAAAAGTAAGTTGGACAGGAAATACCCAGTTCAAACTATTATTTATTTCTGAACAATCAGTACTGACCTAATGAAGTTTTATTATATTTCTATATTCAGCCAAATGATTTAATATTTCTTGATATACTTAAAGGAACACAATTCACTTTAATGCATTACCTGCAGAGGAGAACGAAGGGTAATTACTTTGTTCCCTTCAGTTGCATCAATTTGTACCACAAGTGAGTCAAAATGACTGGCATTGGGATTCCATACATTATACAATCGCCGTCCAGGTCTGGCAACAGGGACTTTTGTAACTTCTGTATATCCATGAGGTGCTAAGTCAGAGCATAAGTGAGAAACATTCCAAATACTAATTTACCTAAATTTTTATAAGACAGATCAGGAGCAGCACCTCAAAATAATGACAAGAGTATTCTTCCTCATGACTAGAAATGCAGACTACACAAAATTCTTTTCTAAGACACAGGAGCTAACAAAGAAAGGAAACTAGTTATTATAAAATATTTTTTGACCCCAAACAACTTCTCTTGGGGTTCTAAATGTATTAAAACAAACAAAATCCAACTTGTTCCTTATTTTCTCAACTATATAACAATAAAAATCGCTTTTCTTTTTGAAATGGTGATAACTACTGTCAACATTTTAAGACTTCTGAATATAGTTATTTTCTCTCCTCACTGAACTCCAGTCCTTTCTGAAGCATACTACATACTGTACTATTTAAGCACATAGAAATAATCTAGGGCTTCCCTGGTGGCACAATGGTTGAGAGTCCGCCTGCCGATGCAGGGGACACGGGTTCGTGCCCCGGTCCACGAAGATCCCACATGCCACGGAGCGGCTGGGCCCATGAGCCATGGCTGCTGAGCCTGCGCATCCGAAGCCTGTGCTCCACAACCGGAGAGGCCACAACAGTGAGAGGCCCGCGTACAGAAAAAAGAAAAAAAAAGAAATAATCTAGTTTTCTAAGGTAATTCTTAAATTAATCAAGTTTAATTTTCTCAAGTTTAGAGGAAGAAAACAAAAGTTTATCAACTATTTGTTTCAAGCCTTTAAAAATGTTGTCTCTCAAGGTTATCTGCAGCAAGTATTTTTCCGTATTTTATCAAAAATAAGCTGACACCAGTAATTCCAAAGATACCCTTAAAAGTAGCATAAGTATAGCATACCAAAGGTCAGAGAGAAGAGGGAGCTCTCCTGACGGCTCAGTGTAGATAGCTTCCCTTGACATGAAAGTTCCATGCTGGCATATTCCAATTCCAATTTCTGACCGGCATCAACATCACACACATCACTTTTCTCAAGGGAGCCCATCACTCTGAGATTCTGATTGGGCTGCACCTTAATGGGAACACCTACAGAATTTGTTACTGTAAAAGGTGCCCTGTCTTTTAAAGAGTAGTCAAAAGTAGAAGCAGTGCCCTCTGAAAAACCCTGAAAAGGAACACAACAGCACAATAAAATTTTTGCAAAATTCAAATTTTTTTTAAAAACTAAATTTCAACTACACAGTTTTTAGAAACGAATGTTGATGACAAACAAAAATAATGCATACGTTTCCATTTAAAATTCCATTTGAAATAGTCCAAGCAAGAACCAAACTATGAAATAGTCCAAGCAAGAACCAAACATACTTTTGCTAAATTGTTGAAAACATTAAGACAGCTTTTGGATATTGTTATATTCATTGTATCTCCTGAAGAAATATCAACTTCTGTTTCTGGCTCAGGAAGTAGAATAAAATAATCTCCTGGCATCAAACTTTTATCCTGGACTGGATTCTTCTTTACCTACGAGGATAAATACATAGCAAATTTATTAGCCAACGAATAATAAAATTAAAATACTCTCGATAGAGTCAAGGATAAATTCTCCTAACCTTGTCACTTTGTATTAAGACTCCTCAAAAGTCTCATTTTCAAAAATATTCAGTGCTTCACCCTGACTTAGCACAAATCAGCATTCTTTCTTTCAGTGTGTAGTCCAGGCATAGGGAAATGTTTAGAGTTGTGCCATGGAAGGACTCCAAGTAAGTTACAATATTTGTCTTTTGTGCATTCACCAGAGAAAGCTATTTACCCAGTGTCACCTAATTGGTCATTTTACTTTGATGAGCACTCTAAGAGGACCCTGAAGTCTAAACTGATCCTTATTGGAAGTAACATCTGGAATTCCTTCTACTTTTTACCAGTAACACCTATAAATAAGTAATATGATAAGCTTTCAACCAGCCATCAGATTCCATCATAGTTTTCATTCTAAAGGCATTTCAAAAGTCTTATAAAACATCCTTTGTTAGCCTGCCTACTCCAAAGAGAGGTAGGTCAGAAATATTACTTCTACTTTACTGAGAGGAAATTAGGACACAGGTTAAGTGACTGCTCATCTTTAAAATAAGAATCTGCTAAGTCAATTTCAATGCCTCACACTTGAGTCAAGTTGCCCCAGAGAAGTGTGCTGTGATAATTTGTGAAGGGTATAAAACTTGTGTTCCTGTTAATCTAGGAAGATGTGTTTCAGTATGTAGGACTCTGCAGTGTTCTCAGGAAGTACCATGAAGAGATGACACAAAGAATTCATGAACCAGAATAGCAGTTCTTGGATTTTTTGGTCTCTTAAAATGATTGAGGATCCCAAAGAGCTTCACTTATGTGGGTTATTATCTATCAGTATGTACTCTATGAGAAACTAAAACTGAGAAAATTTTAAATATTCACTTAAAACCAACAGTTACATGTTAACATAAATAATATTTTAATGAAAAATAACCATTAAAAATACATAGTGAGAAGACGAGTATTTACAAATCTCTTTAGTGCAAGCCTTAAGAGAAGACAAGTGGACTCACTTCTAATTTTGTATTCAATCTGCTGCAAAATTGCATAGTCTCTGGAAAATTCCACTGTATGCCCATGAGAGAATGAGAATGAAAATGATATATAATGTCTGAATATTATTATGAAAAGAATTTTGATCCCATGATCCTCTAAAAGGGCCTCAAAGATCCTGGACTACATCTTGAGAATCTCTGAACTAACATATATATATATATATAAATGAATATACACAATGATATTATTTTATTATGATTTCCTTACAGCAAGCCTTAAATTCCATGGTCTCTTCCCCTCCACTCTCTCAATCAGTGGCTCCCATACAGCATGGGTCTCATTGTAATAATGAACCTGGAAAGGCACAGAATTATGAGAGTCTTTAAACATTAACTACATATTTCTATAACCAGTAGGAAAAAATATTAAGTAATGTTATATGCCAATAACCATTTTAACAACATACCTAAGGACACAAAGGATATTTATAAAGAGGGTGCATTTTATTTTACTCTTACTTTGCTCCATAAACCAATTATTTAGCAAAAGAACCCTTAAAAAGTAATGACCAAATAAATAATACTATACATGAATAAATTAAATGTTAGAATGTATTATCTATTCATATATATACTTGCTATGGTCATGCACACAAAAAAGCTCACTTCTTAATTCCTCCATTGTACTTTTAAGGAAGTTGCCTCTGAAGGTGGGTAATAATTCATGTGGTCATACCTCTAGTGTCATGTCAGCAGAAGCAGCCATTAGGGAAGTCCAATTTTTAATGCTTCCTGAAAACTTAGACTCCGCCAATAACAGAGGTACAGTTCGATGCCCAAGACCACATTCTAAGGTAACTTGAACTGACTGGACAACAACAGCACAATTTTCCTCTATCAGTGGAGTTTCAATGTCTCTGAAATTTTCTGTTATTTCTGTGGCCATGTCAACACCAAGAAACCAAGAGTTAAAATCACTAATAGATTTGACACCCCAAAGATGTTCCATTTCCTTAGATATATCTTTGGATTCCTCTTCTTTTGTCTTTGGAGACAGAGCAGCCATTATTGTCATCACAGTATTAAGAATTATGGGTGAAATCTTTAAAAAAGAAAGGAGAAAAAAATTTAGAATAAATTATTTCCCAGATGAGAAGAACCAATATATAACACACAAAATTTAAAGTAACTAATTAAAATTTTATATATATTAAATTAATAACTGAGGAAAACAAAAGAGAACACACAAAATCATGTGCCAAGTCAACTAACCTCAAAACAGTGATTTCTGCCCAGGTTATTCTGGAATTAAGTGACTAATGTGCATGTCAATTGTCGAAACCTACAGTTAAATCAGTTAATTCAGAGTGAAACAGTGTTATGCGAACAGAAAAATGTAGACGTGTAACTGAATTTTTCATTTTTCAACCAGCTGCATTAACTAAACCAAAGTATGTGATCCTCATCAAGATATACACACATGGTTTTCATTTGTCTTACCGACATAGGAAACCTGAGAATCACCATGGACCCCCTTTCACCCTAAGATCTGAAAATTCCACCTCCTATTATCTTTGGAGAGTATCTTTGCTCACCTCTTCATTCCAATCACTGTGCCTTAGTTCTTAGCAACGACGATGTCTTCCATGTCCTGTCAGCACCATCTCAGGCCACCCACCACATGATTTTTCTAAAACCCAAATCTGAGCATGTCATTCCTATGTTTAAAATCTTCAACAATTCCCGATAACTTTCAGGGTAAGATTAAAACTCTCTTTAGCGTAGGACACGAACTTCTTTGTGACCTGATGCCTAAGCTACCCATTGGTTTCCCAAAGTTTCAGCAATACTGGGTTAAAGAAATTAAGTGGATTCCTCTACTGTTCACTTCTCACAACCCTTACTTGTTTAATATGCTAAGGAGATATGATCACATCACCAAAAGAAGGAGCGAGTATGCAGTATTTCCCAAACTTACCTGTCAACTGAATCCTTTTCTTCGTTGTCTTATTAATGTCACCTATAATTAGTGTTCCCAGTCCTATGGCTCCACCACACCATTCTCCCCATCCACATGGGATCACCCCTCCAAGTCCTTAAAGGATTTTTCAAGCCTTTGCCTTTATGCATATTGTTGGTTCTGTCTAGGTAACCCTTTCCCTCTCTCTCCATCTAACCGCCCTCAGATATTCAAAGCTCAGTTCAAGTAGCCCCACTTCCAGACAGCTTCCCCTGATATCCTAGTCTGAGCTGGAGGCTCCTGCCTGCACCCCCAAGAGCACCTCATGCATGCCTCTAGCACTGAAAGCTGAAAGTAATCACTCATTTACTTCTTTCTCTCACATATATCACTAAGTTTTTTGAATGTAGGGACCATGTACCCTCAGTGCCTTGTACAGGACATTCTTCATACACAGTAAAGGCTCAAAAAACGTGGCTCAATACATAAGTAAAGTGATATACAAAGAAAGACATGGAAAAACAATCCCTCAGCACCTTAACCCAGTGTCACAGACAAAATGCATGCAAATCCAAGTTTTCTCCCCATTTTGCATTTTAAGTCTGTAGAAAAGTAAATCTGTTAACAAAACACCATCTAAGACAAACCAGTAATTTAAAATATTGAGAGAAAAGTACTTTGGCGAGCAGATTGCTTTTTCAATACTACCAATGTAAGAGATTAAAAAAATTCTAATAATTTATTTCTGGCATACATCTGTCATTATAAATATTTTATAAGAGAAATAAAACATTTAATCACATAATTATTAAATTCAACCAAACTACATCTCAAATAAAAGCCTAAAAATAACATTGCAAATAAAATAAAAGCAACCTCATTTTTCCATCCTTCCTTTCCTTCTCTTCCCAATTCATCTCTGCTCTCCCCACCCAAACCCAATCTCCAACACACACACAAATATACTAGATAAAAACTATGCTGATCATTTAAAAGTGCAGTTCACCCTGAGCAACATGGATTTGAACTGCGGGGGTTCACTTATATGTGGATTTTTTTTCAGTAGTAAATACTATGGTACTACACGAGCCACAGCTGTTTGAATCCGCAGATGTAGAACCTCAGACATGGAGGAATGCAGATTCTGAGGAACCGCATATACCGAGGTCTGACTATAAAGTTAAAGCACTGCTAATCCCCGCGTTGCTCAAGACTCACCTGCACTCTTTCAAAGAAAACAGAAACAAACATTTGCATTAAAGAAAAGTGTATTTTAATATTAGAGGTTTTTATTGATTACTAAATATGTGACTAGCATAATGCTCTAGATGTGAGAGTCATCAAAAGATAAGAAAAGTAAGAATTGATTGTGGGACTTCCCTGGTGGCGCAGTGATTAAGAACCCGCCTGCCAATGCAAGGGACATGGGTTCGAGCCCTGGTCCAGGAAGATCCCACATGCTGCAGAGCAACTAAGCCCATGTGCCACAACTGCTGAGCCGGTGCTCTAGAGCCCCTGAGCCACTACTGAGCCCATGTGCCACAACTACTGAAGCCCACACACCTAGAGCCCATGCTCTGCAACAAGAGAAGCCACTGCAATGAGAAGCCCGCGCACCGCAACGAAGAGTAGCCCCCACTCGCTGCAACTAGAGAAAGCCCGTGTGCAGCAACAAAGACCCAACGCAGCCAAAAATAAATTAATTAATTAAAAAAAAAGAATTGATCTTCACCTAAATAATATGATAGGCACTAACCTTAATTATAAATTCTTCAACTTCAATATTTATATCTTCTTTTCCTGAAGCCCATGTACATTTTTTCATAAATAGAGAACAGGGCTGTAAGATCTAGAAACAAATAAATGAAGTTTACTTATGAACATGTCTTACTTAATTTGAGATCTTTAACTATAGTCTACAACTAGAAGCAAAAAGGCAAATTAAATTAGCTGAGAATCTCTTGTGAGGGCTCCTCCAAACTATAACAAGTCTATGGCCATTAGAAAGGACTTTAAGCGGTTCTGATGAATTCCTTTATGCCAAATTCTTAAGTAGTAATGCACATTTACTATTAGAAGTTTAAAATGTTTCCTTCTGCTAAAATGTCTTTTAGATGATGCCCTATGTAAAATACACTTTTAAGATATCTACAAAAATGAGCTAAGGACTATGGTAAGGTCTTACATTTGCAAAGAGGTAAATGAGGAAATGGAAATGGTATTTCATTATAATTTTTATGGTCACTAAATCACTTGAAAATGTTATTCTAAACAAATAGTTCTGTTAACTCCTTTTAAAAAAAGACTATAGTAAGGTAGGTAAATGAACAGCTTCCAGATGATTAACAACAGGTCAGTCTTGAATTTCCTTATTAGAACAGATTTCAAATCTTCAAACTCGACGATTTATTAAAACCATGAAGGCTATGTTATTAAATATCATTAAAGAAACAAATAAAATGCACCTGAACTGAATGGGGGAACTAGTGTGCATAACTTTCATTTTTAAAAAAGTAGGATGAGCTTTAAATAGAATGATTAATATAAGCCTTCTGTGACATGTCAAAAGAAGATGATCCTGGGACTTCCCCTGTGGCGCAGTGGATAGGACTCTGCACTCCCAACGCAGGGGGCCCCCGGTCAGGGAACTAGATCCCACATGCATGCCACAACTAAGACCCGGTGCAACCAAAAAAAAAAAAATAGAAGATGATCCTGCTAAAAAGAATGTTTCATGATACAGTATAGATTAAGCTTAGCACTGCACTTCTTTATTCAAGTCACTTTGTCCATGAATTTTTTTTAATTTAAAATAACACTGCAAATGAGTCACATTATATAATGATGCTCTTTAACATAAAATTATCAATTTAACATTAAAAAACATTTGGTACAGTAATAAATTTAATTAACTAAAACCACATTTTTCAACTATAATGTGAAAGCACAACTGAAGTTAATTTGTAATGAAGCAAAACATAATCTCTTTTGGGCACATGACTAATGAATTTTTTGGTTCATTCATCCACTCACTCATTGGATATACTGTGGTGAACAAAAGCAACAGCTGAAAAGGAATGTTGATTTGTACTAAAATTCAAACACTGTTCAGCAAAAGACAGTATAATGAAAATGAGTCCGGAGACAGTCTACAGTTCTGTCACTACAGACATGGCTAAATCATTTAACATCTTTGGAATTCAACATCCTTATTTGTAAAATCTCAAGCTGGAGTAAATACTCTCTGAAGTCCTACAGAGCTCTCACATTCTGGGATTCTATGAATCAACCATATCTGCCATCCTTCAATCCAAGTTTAGAATATAAGGTAATTCTTACTGTGGTAATGTTTTCTCCTCTCTTTTCTCTGAGAAAAGGGCAAGCAAGCACTTTAAGATCTCTCACAGAAGCTTTCATTATCTGTTCGAGTCTGGATGTCGACAGACAGAGGTTACACTGGAATGAGGCTGTCAGAGCGGGAGCATCAGCCTTTGTCAGGTTGGCAACAAACACCACTTCTGGATCTGTGATCTTGGCGTTTAAAGTCATATTTGGTCTTACAGAGTCATCTGAAGAAACAAAAATAGGAACCATAAAAGTTCTAGTAAAGTAAATCTTGTCACTTGGGTACATGTTATCTGTAAGTTGCTAAGTTGCTTGTAATATCCTGCTATTATAGATATGGTGAAAGTAACAATATTAATAACTGATCGGTAAAGACTAACGATAAATGATTACTAACAAATGCTGATTACGTGGGATAATGCAATCTTGATCCCTGTTGTTAACATCATTCTCACTTTGACCTAGCAGAAACCATCTTGTTTTGAAGTTCTTTTTGTCAGAATTAACACATATATGCGATGCATGTGTGTATACGTCTGAGTGTCCTATGTTATGCTGCAGGAGCAAGGAAGGGAAAACAGGCGAGGGGAGTATCAGGAAGAGGACAGGAGACCCTGGTAAGTACACAGGCCATTATTACTTGTCTGCCTTGATTTCACCCTTAAGTCTACAGTCAGTGTCATACAATCTATAGTATAAATACATTACATGCATCTATGAATACAGAGATATCACATGATTACTGTTTAAGAAAGGTAAATGGAAAAATAAAATTCTGACCTTGCCAGTAAACGGCAGTTTTCCAATCTTGCTGAGTTGCACATTAGAGAGAAAAACGCCTGACCTTAGACAATCACAATTTAACAGAGAAAATCACTGATCTACTTGGCAATGCTGGAATAAATGGTTTATGGGTCAGGGAGTGGCACCAGCATACATAGAGACCAGACCTGCACAAACCCTCTGCTAACTTTAAGGAATCTAAGGTGATGTCCAGGGGTGTCATGTTGGGTCCTCCAATACTCCCACCCTCTGCTTTCAGCTGTTTAATTGCTCTTCAATATGATTTAATTCTTCCAAATATTTTCTTTGAATGAAAGATTCCCTTTTTATAAAACAGGCTGTATTTCTGGATGGGTAAAGAAATGTTAATGGCAGAGTTGGAACCAGAGCGGAGGTTTCCTGGTGCCTGATCCGATAGATATTTTTACTCCACCTCTCTCTTAAAAAAATCTATGCTTGGGCTTCCCTGGTGGCGCAGTGGTTGAGAGTCCGTCTGCCGATACAGGGGACACGGGTTCGTGCCCCGGTCTGGGAAGATCCCACATGCCGTGGAGCGGCTGGGTCCGTGAGCCATGGCCGCTGAGCCTGCGCGTCTGCCAACGGGAGAGGCCACAACAGTGAGAGGCCCGCATACCGCAAAAAAAAAAAAAAAAAAAAATCTATGCTTACTAAGGTTTTTCTGCTGAATACATTTAAATTTGAAAGAGTAATCTTACATTCTTAATTTCTCCATTTCTCTTTTTTCCAGTTTGTAATTTTGGTAAAATATACAAGGTGACAGATAAATTCTGCTAACCTTTCTCCATCTTGATTTTTGCTAAGGCAGTCTGTCGCAGTGGAACCTGTGATTCTTTAGCCATATTTTCTGGACTCTGAGGTACAGCTTTGATAAAGAAATCTGCCACAGTCATCAGAAATTCCACACTGGCACAAACATACAGCTTGTCAAGAACAGCATCAATATGACTTCCATTCTTGTCTTGTGTGTAACTTATGTCAATCATAGAACTGTTGTTATCTTGGCCATTCTTCTTATCAATCATTCTGAAAAAATATATACATTCATTATTTTATTTCTGCTAAAAGAATTAAAAAGATTAAACATTTCCTATACATTTTAATAATTTTTCTTTCACCTTTCAGTTTCCAATCTGTGAATAGAAAACAGATCAGTGTTAACTCGAGTCTAATTAGCTAATCAGCAACCAGGACACGGTCTCCTAATCTCCACAGCAAGGTTCATGATAATAAGTAATTATAGAATATTTTATAATTATAATGTAATACTAGAAAAACAATGACTGCTGAAAGGAAGTTTGGCAATTAACAAAACACATTAATGTGGTCCCACAAAATTTTAAAGACAACCTCTTTATATTATTTTACAAAATAAAACCTCCCTGAAAGAATTTGTCTCCAAAGATCATCCTATACAACTGACTCCCAAATTATTCAATGTAATTCAAATCAGGCAGTGTTCATCAAGCGTCTGCAATGATATAATAATTCCCACACATCCTCATGTGCACTGCAAAGAGCAGGCTATGAAACAGAAGGATGGCTTTTATCACCCTTGCCTAGATTGCTACCCCAAGACATGAAATTTGCAAATCAGAAAAGCTGGTTGCATGATAGCACTCTTTCCTCATTTATTCATCTCTTAGAAAAACAAAGGGCTCAGAAGTATTCAACGGGTCCAACTTCAAGTAGCAGAATGGTTTTTCTCCAAAAAACAAGGACAAAAATATTATGCATCTCATTATTTGGGAAAGGAATAAAAATATAATTAGGCTATTGAAGTTGCATGTTTCTCACTTTATAGTAGGGTGATATAAATTAATCTTTCAAAAATGAGTTGATAATGTGAAAATTAGGGATTCCATTTTTTTTTTAATCCTGTAGGGTCTTTTTTTAAGTATAGTTGATCTACTAAAACTTTTAAAGAAACTTCACAAAACTGTTTTAAAATATATAGACAAAATAAAACAAAAGAAAGATCCATAACTTTAAGGCTTTTTTGAAAAAAAGATTCTGCCTACTGTGAACAATTTAGAAAAATATATCACCAATCAACCACCCCATGTGGATTTAACTATTAAAATTCTTACAGTTTCTTAGTTCCCACATTTAAGACAATATTATTAAACTTCCCTTCATTCAAACTTTAAAGCAACTGAGCCTGAAATTAGCACTACTTCTTGATGCACTTCAAACTGAAATATGACCAAAGACGTCTTTTGATAATCCCAAGAAACAGAATCCCAAAAAAGATGATCAAAAGACCCCTTCTGACAATCTTAAGCTGAGCAATCAATGCCTGGTAGCAATGCCAAGTGCAATGTCAACCTTATACAATGTGCGGCAAATTCAGAGATGACAAACCTTGATGTTGCTCTCTCAATTCCTTCTCTGAGATCATCAAGGGTGCATGTCTTAAGTTTAATATTGACATTCATTGAGCCATCCTTAAACATCTTCCCTGAAGAGGCCATAAGATGTAGTCTGAGTTCACCAAGCCGGAAACTGTCATTATGAAATGAAAGTTTGGATTCCTGTGGTATATTTTTCAAGCAAAAGAATCAATTATCTTCAGGTGTTATGTAATTACTTTTAAACATATTTCTTAACTCAGAGGTTAAAGCAAATCCAACGCAAGAGGGAAGAGATACGGGAACATATGTATATGTATAACTGATTCACTTTGTTATAAAGCAGAAACTAACACACCATTGTAAAGCAATTATACTCCAATAAAGATGTAAAAAAAAAAAAAAAAAAGCAAATCCATACCACAAATTTTTAAAGTATGTGTGTTAAAACTGGAACAAAGAGCATGTTTGTGACTGTATGTGCACATACAAATAAATATATAAGTGTGTGTGCTGATCTTCAACAAGGGTTAATACATAAAAATTTCTAATTTACAATTCAATGCAAATTAAAAAAAACCCAGGAAACTGTCAATCAGTTATGCTAACTTACAAATATTGGGTTGGCCAAAATGTTCGTTTGGTTAATGAATACATTGTTCAATAAACTTCTTGGTGAAAATGAAAAAGGTCTTTTATTTTTACTTAAAACCGAACAAACTTTTTGGCCAACCCAATATTTAATGAGCTCTTCTGTAAAACACTCTGTGAGAGAAACTAAAGGCTTTATGAGAATGGATAAGGATAAGACATGGTAGGTGATCTCAGTGAGCTTATACTCTAATTGAAAAAATACAATAGAAATACATTACAAGGAACATCCCAAGGAGATGCTGTAAGTTGTAAATAATTAAAAAATGATATACCGTCACTTATTTATTCATACTTATATCTTCCCATATTCCACAAAGGATATTAAGTGATTAGGTAAAGAATACAAACAGCAAAAGCTCATAGGGTCAAAGAGATCATTGTGGGCTGGGAAAAATTCATGAAGAAGGTTGAGAACTAACTGAGCTTGAGAGACTGAGTTGAATGAGATAGGCTATGAGGGGTAGAAGACATTCTAGATGGGGAAAAAACATGAGCAAACAATTCAAGATGCTCTGAGGGCACAAGGTACACACTGGCATCTTAGGCTTAAATATTCCAATAAAAGAAAGGTAGGGAATGATGTCTGGAAAGAAATGTGGAGGTCTAATCGTGGTCTCAGATCCTAAGCCAAATATTTAAACTTTAAGGAAAAAGGACCTCAATCTTTATAACCAACCAAAAAAAAAAAAAACCAAAAATTCGGGGAAGTAAAGATGATCAGTTCAGTCATAATTGCTCACTATAGACCATGGCATTGATAAAAGGGTACTGGTGATGCGCAATTCTTGGCACACTGCTTATAACTCCCTACCTTCTCTCACTCAAAAGAGTACAAGGCATGTAAGTGGGTCAGAATGAAATTATTATTGGAAAACTTGGAATGCCTTTAATTTATAAAAATGTAAATAGTTCACAAACTTGTGATCTGTAACTATTAATAGAAATGACCAGTGACACGTCTACTGATCACAATATAATAGCGTTTGTGATATGGTTACTGATGTAGACAATTTGGAGCCAATGAATTTTTCTAATAAGTTAAAATTCACATAACACTGAATGCTTTCTAAGTAGAATGGGAAGTTGTAAACGGCTACATAAGATTAACTGAGGAAACTGACTTGTGCCAATGTCTAGGATGCATGAAAGGAAAAGGAGCAACAAACAAGGAAGCCACTGCAGTACTGTGTGAGCTAAGAAGTTTCAAATAAAGCAGCAGTGAAAACTGCCAGGAAAGAACAAATGTTCACTCAAAGAAAAAACTGACAGTACTCTATCTAAATGAATAAAGAAGGTCTACAAAGAAGTAAAAGAAGACACCAAGATTCTAAGGCTGAGAAACCAGTAGAACGATAGTACCTTAACTGAAATGAAGAATCCATTTAACTGTTCATTTTCCATTACGTCATTTTCTGATCTTTTTCTTAACATTAAACATTAGAAATTAAGGCAGTCAACTCACACCAGTCAGAATGGCCAACATTAAAATGTCTACAAATAACAAATGCTGGAGGGGGTGTGGAGAAAAGGGAACCCTCCTACACTGTTATAGAAATTGGCACAGCCACTATGGAAAACAGTATAGATGTTCCTCAAAAAACTAAAAATAGAGTTGCCATATGATCCAGCAACCCCACTCCTGGGCATATATTCAGACAAAAATATAATTCAAAAAGATACATGCACCCCCATGTTCACAGCAGCACTATTCACAATAGCCAAGACAAGGAAACAACCTCAATGTCCATCAACAGATGAATGGATAAAGAAGCTGTAGTACATGTATACAATGGAATACTCCTCAGCCATAAAAAGGAGGAAATAATGCCATTTGCAGCAACATGGATAGACCTGCAGATTATCATATTGAGCAAAGTAAGTCAGGAAGAGAAAGACAAATACTATACGATATCACTTATATGTGGAATCTAAAGTATGACACAAATGAACGTATCTACGAAACACAAACAGACTCATAGATAAAGAGAACACACTTCTGGTTGTCAAGGAGGAGGGAAGGATTGGGAGTTTGGGATTAGCAGATGCAAACTATTATACACAGGATGGATAAACAACAAGGTCCTACTGTACAGCACAAGGAACTATATTCAATATCCTGTGATATACTATAATGGAAAAGAATATAAAAAAAGAATATATATATGTATAACCGAATCACTTTGATACACAGCAGAAATTAACACAATACTGTAAATCAACTATACTTCAATAAAATTTGGAAAAAAGAATGAAATTAAGGCAGTCCATTGCACAAATGACAGACACGAGCCCAAGGCCGAACAATAACAATGTATGAATATTGTATAACGTTTAGAAAATATGAAACATAAGAAAACATATAAATGGACATAAACAACAGATATAATACTTACAATCAGCGCATATTATGGGTGCCATATGTATGAGTATTATGAGATATTAATTGATAAAATCAAAAACATTTATTAGAAGATACTACCTATATAATAAAAAGATAGCTTTCTAAAATATCTATTACACATTATGTGGTTCAAATCATAATGGCACTAGACCCTGGTTCCTCAATTCACTCATCAGTATCCTTAATATGTATCTACTACATATAAAATTTATTCACGAGAAACATAATTAATGCTTATATATCATGGATAATCACGAATTTAAAAATAATCCTCTAAGGTTCCAAAGCCACTACTAAATTATTTTCCTTAGTTAAATATGCATATATATCTAACTATGTAATAAAATTGTACATATAATTAATTACTCATATATAAAATTCTTCTCCTAGAGATAGGTTGTGTTTTAGTGCTGATATTGCTTGGAAAAAAGTAAGAACTTTTCCTTGGTCTAGTAAGATTAAAAACACTGGTACTTCCCTGGTGGTCCAGTGGTAAAGAATCTGCCTTCCAATGCAGGGGAGGCAGGTTCAAACCCTGGTCGGGGAACTAAGATCCCACATGCCACGGGGCACCTAAGCCCACGCGCCTCAACTACTGAGCCCACAAGCCTCAATGAAATAGCCCGTCAAAAAAAAAAAAAAAAAAAAAAAAAAGAAAAAAATGACAACATTCTAAAATTGAATATCAAGAGCTAAAGACATATTCCTAGATGCAAACATTAACTACATACCTGGTGGGGATCACTGTTATAAAGTATAATAGAAAGAGATTCAAAGTGAAAGTCAAACTGGAGAGTGACATTCTGGTCCAAAGAAAGCTTTGAGTCTGTCCCATCTTCTTGTTCTGAGGGTTTAAACATAAATATGAAAATTAAAAAGCTTTTAAGTATGTATATGATTTTATACAAATTTTAAAAGCTAAGATTCTAAATTTATATCATATTTTCAAGGATTCTTTAAATCATTATGAGACAATTAACAAAAATGGCATGTATTCCATATATATTTAATACAAGGCAAAGTGATAGAGCCAGACTATCTACATTAAAAATAAAAAGAGAGGGGCTTCCCTGGTGGTGCAGTGGTTGAGAGCCTGCCTGCCGATGCAGGGGACACGGGTTCGTGCCCCAGCCCAGGAAGATCCCACATGCCGTGGAGCGGCTGGGCCCGTGAGCCATGGCCGCTGAGCCTGCACGTCTGGAGCCTGTGCTCCGCAACGGGAGAGGCCACAACAGTGAGAGGCCCGTGTACCGCAAAATATATATATATAAATAGATAAATAAAAATTAAAATAAAAAGAGAGGGCCTTGCAAAGAGTATCAAGACAACTTTTTTAAAAAAGCCCATCCAGAGCAAGACTACTTCATTATAGTTTATAATTATCAAAGCATTTCACATAACTGGTTACAAGCCATTCTCAAGAGATTATGAAATTAGAGGTAGAGAAAAGTAAAATACTTTGTCCTACAACAGACAGCCAGTCAGTAAAAGATCCTCTGCTAGTGTAGTTCACGTCTCACTATCTTTAATTACCTATATCACCCAATCCATTACCTTTACAAGAAGAACAGAATGTAATTCAAAAGCAGAGTCGAGGGGAGCTCAAATATAATTTGGGACAGAGAGCCTTCGGAATTCTGAGGTGAAAGAGACTTAAATAATTCAGTCTCTCCCCTCATCTTTAGGCAGAAACTTTTTAGACAAAGAACAATACATATTGCTTTCAATCACTCTTACAAAGTGATTCTGCAATCTCTTTTGGAGATTGATTCTATTCTTTTTGTCATTTATAGGAAAGTCTATTCTTATTGTACAAGTTACTGGAAGAGCAAACACTGCATAACTTTAACCAGATAAAGGCTTCTCCAAGTTGGAAAGCTCTAGGGTTTTTTTCCTTTACCTTTCCTGAAAATAATTTACATTCCAATCTTCATCATCTTTGTAGCTTTTCCATCTGAACTCACAAGCTTTCCCAAGTACCACATTAACTGTATAGCCTGAACCAGAGACACGAATTGACCACAGCTGAACATAATGAGATCCTTAATCACATAAAGCTTGCCTGCTGCAGTTTATTCATGTGTACATAGTTCCTGTCTAACCGGAGCTACAGCCTACTTATCTAGCATCTGTCTATACAGTGGCATGAACTTAACCTGGGAGAAGATGCTGACCTCACTAAACTCATGTAGTACTCATAACTATCCTGAATGAAAAACCTTATTTTTCACACTGCTCTAGTCATTTGTTTTGTGATTTCAAAACACACCAGACCTAACTATAGGTGAAGCAGTGCTGGTACAGTGTTATTAACTGGCGGTTTTACCAACTGTTGTCATAAGTAACAGCCGATGACCTGAGCATTATAAAAGCACAGCAGTCTGGAGCCATTTATTACATGGAAAAGGAACACTTCATCTCTTTTTAGCCATGGAAATATTAACCTATTCACAGTCTAAAATAAAACATATGATATTCACATAACGATTTTAAATGATGAAAAGAGTGCAATTATAAAATTATTCTATATAATTGTTCAAGAAAGCAAAAAGAAACCTTATATTTTAGAAAAATTATCTTTTAAAAATGGCTGAATTTAAAAGGTTCAGAGCTTTTGAAAGATTCAATTTTAATAATCTGGGAAACTCCCTTATGTATCTGACTATCACACTCCCCAGTGAAGCCAGATAAGTAATGCTGTTACTAAACAAGAATACCTTCCTTTTTTATGGACCAGTCATCTGAGTATGACACCAAGGTCCTTTTCCCTCAATTAGTTTTGGACCTTACTATGCTACATGCCTACTTTGCTTTTTCTCAAAGTACACCCCCTCCGTGTCCCTTATATTGGACAAATTCACCTTTCACAAATAAAGGGCAAATATGCACCATGCAGGCGATAAGAGGTGGGCCCTCCATTTAGAGCAATGAGCCTATCTCCTTCCCCTGGGAGCTTCAAGGCAGCCCCAGCTGATTTTCCACAGCAAATAATACAATGCTGGATCATTCACACCACATTATGCTGGACAACTAAAAACAACAGTAAATATGGCATTAATACTGATTTTTCTCTATAATCAAAGCAAAAATCTCCATCAATTTATACCTTTAAGGTGGTCAGGTCTACTGGAAACGTCTTTTCTTACTCTTATCGCCTCCTGGGTAGACTGTGTAGGGCTTGGCTGTGAAGAAGCTTCTCCAACATTCTCTACCAAAATTTTCATTAAAACTGTTAAGTCATCTTTACTGAGAGCAACCTAGAAAGCAACAATAGGCTGTTGTTAATACAAAGTAATAAAAAATGCAAAATATAATATCTATGTCTTAATTTATGGTCCCTCAAATTAACTAATTGTACATCTAACTAAAAAAAAAAAAAAGCAAGTTCTAACCATGAATACCAGGATAAAAGTATTTCATCTTGTACAGTATTAGACATTACTCCTGTGTGTAAACACGCATCTGCCTCCACTCATATCCAAGCCCCTACTTCCGGTACTCCCTTCTTCCTGCCTTAACTGCTACTATCTATCTTGTCCTGTTCCTGGACCTGTGTCCCTCTCCCCTCTCCCTAGTTCCTCATCTCCATTCTGCTTCTCTCTCTTTACATCCACTACTGGATTTTTCCTCCACATTATTTACTCTCCTCCAAACTCAATACAGGAAGAATGCTGTTCAGTTTCCAGTCTCTACCAAGAAGAAGAAAGATGCTCTCCTGCAATGCAGCTTTTTTTTTTAGATTTATTTATTTTTGGCTGCATTGGGTCTTCATTGCTGCGCACGGGCCTTCCCTAGTTGGGGTGAGCAGAGGCTACTCTTCATCGCGGTACGTGGGCTTCTCATTGCGGGCCTTCCCTAGTTGGGGTGAGCGGAGGCTACTCTTCATCGCGGTACATGGGCTTCTCATTGCGGTGGCTTCTCTTGTTGCAGAGCACCAGCTCCAGGCGCACAGGCTTCAGTGGTTGCGGTTCACAGGCTCTAGAGTGCAGGCTCAGTAGTTGTGGCACACGGGCTTAGTTGCTCCGCGGCATGTGGGATCTTCCCGGACCAGGGCTCGAACCCGTGTCCCCTATATTGGCAGGCAGACTCTTAACCACTGTGCCACCAGGGAAGTCCCTAACTCAAGTTTCTTAATCTTTAAAATAGGAATAATATCATATACCTCATGGGTGGCTGCATAACAACATGAAGCTGCTAGAACAAACAAAGATGCTACTGGCTGCTAAGATCCATTAAACCTTTTAATCCTTCCATCTCTTGTACACTTCCCCTACACATATAGTGGTCCAAAAGGCCTTTTTCAAGTACCTAAACACAAATTCACACAGACACATTCATAGCACCTTTTCTTCTGAACATCAGAGTACCCTATGTCCCCCAAATTAGGTCCCAATCACCAAGGAAATTGCCTGATTCCCAGCCTAAATGAAACTGGGGAGATATTTTAGCAAGAGACAATGACCAGGGATTTCTTATCTGCTCCAAGCCCTAGTCCTCAGATAACAGATATCACTTTAACTCCCTAGGACTTCTTTGTATACTCATTCCCACTTGTGACACCAACCAAGATATCACAGCTGCCTGAAGAACAGCTAACTTCACCACCTCCTAATATTTGAAAAGGATCAAATATTAGCTCTGAGAGCTAATCTTAGCAAGGGAGAATTTAAGAGAACAGTCTCATATTCCAGAATAGAAAAGTCTCTATCAATACCCTGAACAGATGTTCTTCTTCATAGATCATATCTACTCATACTACAGATAGGGATCTTTCATTCCTACAACAAACTTCAATTTTAACATCTTCCCTAGTAGGACTCTGCTCCTTTGACCCTTCTTGTTTAATCTTAGAACTAACTCTGAAATAATCACAGACATCAGAAACCACTAAACTACTAAATTTTTATTTGTCTTTCACACATTCTGTTTAGCCACTCCCTCCCTTTCCCTATCCCCTACTGTTTGGCTTCAACAGTTTCACCCACAGGCGCACTAGAACCGTAAGATTCCTACACTTCCACGACCATCTTCGACCAGTATCATCTCTTCCTGTGAGCCTACATATGACCTGCTAACTACAGTATTAAAAATATTGCTGTTTACTTGGTGCTTTGTGACCACCTGTGGGGGGGGATAGGGAAGGTGGGAGGGAGACACAAGAGGGAGGAGATAGGGGGATGTATGTATATCTGATTTACTTTGTTATAAAGCAGAAACTAACACACCATTGTAAAGCAATTATACTCCAATAAAGATGTTTAAAAAAAGTATTGCTGTTTATATGCTTACCAAATAAACATATTCACCTATTGAAAATGTCCACTTTTCTATAAAAGAGTGCTTCTATACATTAAAAATACTACTAAGGTGCTTTGAATGTGGTATCTAAATATCACTTTACCGTGTCTTATAATTTAACTGCCTTAAAACTTTAATAGAATTTTCTAAAATTACTAATAATATTTTCTGTAGACTCCATAGCTTTTAACCTCAGAGTTCTTGCTTGGTTTTACCAAATATCCAATTAATGTGAAATAAAGAAAAGTGTGGGAAACTAGGATAACTTCATTTCCAGTTAACAAAGCATTCCCTTTAAAAATGTATTATCACTTCTGATGTCCACTTGAACTACACTGTGATCAATGATAAAAGCCTATCTAGCAATTTTCATGTATTTTATACATATACTTACCTGCATAGGTTTTAGTTTTCCTTTTATCTCCATCCCTGGAATTTTCACATACCATGATGCTGCTAAATTTCGATGTATGGATAAAAGCATGTTGACTGGTTTTAAAATTTCAATGTCATGCTGTGGTAAGCCAGCCTGCAAAATTGTTCTGAAAGATAAATAAGAATTTATTTTACATTTCTAAAATCTACATTTTAAAATGAAGACTATCATACTGTGTAACAGTTTCCACGGAGCATTTTTCTAAACACTAAAGGCTGCTATCAGAGTTCTTTTAGAACATGTTTCTTTTCACAAATCAATCTGCATCAGAATAATTCAAGTTTATATGCAGAGCTATGTAAAACAAACCCTATGTAATGCTGATTTCAAAGAGACAAATTTCATGAAGTATGACTACTGCACTATTTACTATCTTTCACAAGGATATTTAATAGCAACGAGTCCAACGTCATACAAACAAATGTTATATCCTCCTAAAATTGGAGGACAAAGAAAGTGATACTCTACTTAGCCCTTAGGTTTATGTTATTAGTACTTCTCCAAACTCAAAGGGAAAAACTCACCAAACCTAGAAGTTAAACAAGCATATTATAACAGTCATATCTAGCCTGCCTGCCAACAAACATTTGAACCACCAAATAAGTTACTCTTGTCATTCAACAGAGCGAACACTTTCCCATTTGGATTTGATAATCCATTAGATATCTTACTGAGAATTCCTAAATGTGACAAGGTTTGGAAATGAGAAATAAATCTTAAATTTTATTACATTTTAAGAAGTCTTTGTCTCTGTACAGAAATGAAAATAGCTATGTGCAGAGAAAATAAATAAAAATAAATCTAAATTAAGTATTATCCAGTAAACTATAATTTTATAATAGGAAATTTCTATAAAGTGAAAAAAACACGTTATAAATTTAGTAAGACAAAATGTAGATTCTATGAGATCCACCATTATAAACCACTAACCAAAAACCAACAGTCAAGGTTTCATAATTAGAATAAGGAATAAGAACCATAAATCACTAGAGTGTTTTACCCCTGGCAAAGATTTTATGAAAATTCTATTTCTAGTAAGTAATTTGCCATTGGATTATATATTTATACCTGGACAGCTTCAGCTGAGTGAGTTGGATGTTCATTTTATCAATGACTGGGGGAAGAGAATACTGTTCCACAGAAACTACACTAAATTGGTTTTCAACTTTGATTAAACCCAGATCTGCTATAACAGCATTAGGCGATACTGAAGACTGAGGAATGATAATAACTGGTGCTTTCAAATTGATATCCATCAAAAGGCGGAAGCTCTTTTCAGCCAAGTCTTTCATGCTGGAAGCAGCTCTTTCTGCAGCCTGGACTGTAGCTGTGCTCAAAGCTTCTTTGGCAGTTTGAAAATTGTTGAGGAAGTCCTGTTGGAAGATACTGGTATTTAGAGTTCCCCCAAAACAGGATTTATTTTTAAAAGGAAAAACTTTAAAAAAGAAAAACTGAAAAAAAGAGGTGATATAAAAGAAACGTTATTTATGACTGTGTACATGGAGTAAAGTCTAGAAAGATACACTCTGTGATAATTAACAAGTGGAAGAAAGAATCCTTTAACTTTCACTTTATGTATTTCAGAATTATTTGTTTTTTGACAAATTTTGGTAACAATACTTTTTAAAATATCCCTTTTACTCATGAATGTTGTCATCTTAATTCAAATTTAAATAAAAAGATGAAGGAGAACTCTTTACATCTCCCAAAGTTGCTGTAATTCTGTACCTCTAGGTCATAGGAATAAAGTCTATTAGTTTTAGTCCTTAGTTTAAGAAACTAAGGTTTTGCCCGCTTATTTCTAAAGGTTCTTTTCTTAAGTGTACTCTAACATGAGCAAAGGTGCTGAAGTGTTTACAATCTTGCAATCATTAATAAGAGTCAAAAATTCTTTATTTAGAGTGAGATCTTTCACCTCAATTTCAACTAAAAACGGAAAGATTTTTCCCAATGGAGAAAAGGACTGGAAGCAATATTCTTCCATTAAAAATGTAAATGGTTTATTTAGTTTATTAAACTAACACCCCTCCAAATAAATTACTTTCCAGAAAAATAAAACATGATGGTTTAGGTAGAAATCCATAACTTAAAAGCTTTGATTAACAGCCCTGCTAAGAGGCATAGGCAAATTAAACTCTTCAGCCCATGACACTTACATGGAAATAAATAATTAAAAGAATTTTATGGCCTTGATCATAATTATAATCAAAAGCTGTAAGCTCCAGTATTAGTCCTTCAAATGCCTGATGACCTCCTTAAAAGATTCTTTTCGCTAAGTACCTTTTAAGGGTCTCTCATAAAACAAATAACACTGAAAAGCCTAGTTAAAACATCAGGAAGTACTTTCAAAATATATAACTATGGAAATGTTAAAGAATGATCATTCACAGGTTCAAAACAATGATAACAAAAATTCATTTAGTTATCCATGATGTAAAGGATTTCCTTAATTGTAATATTCTATTCAGCAATTGGGACTTTATCACACAGCCCCATTAGTAAAGATTTTGACTACCTAGGTTCAGATGTATAGGCAAAGATACTTAGGTGTCAATGAGAAATAAATATATTTAAAAAATAAACTTACCAAAAGAGACATGAAGAATTTATGAACATAAACAATTTGAATACAACCCACTCTGAGAGTAAGTTTGCCATCTACTTTAGACATATCAGCATAGGCCTTTCCTTCTGTGGCGTCTGGATAAAGAGTCATTTGGAACCTAAAGACTTCATCTCCCAAAATAGAGACAGCCTAAAAGTATTAAATTAACTGGTTATTATATCAAAAGAGCTGTATCACTGTATTATAAATAAGTTTCCTTATTACAGAATCCTTGATATATAAAGAAGCATCACTTAAATTTAACCTTCAACAAATTAGTTAAAAACATTTAACTTGACAATAACTTTTTCCTATATCTATAAAAAAAAGTTTTATCAATGGAGATATCAATCACTTAATTGGTTAGAAATAACCTACAAATCACCTAGTCTATATATACTGTGAAAGCAGATGATGACCATATTCATGCTTACTCCCTAACAAAATGCCTGATACATAATATACACTGAACAAATGATTAAAGGCAACTCAAGCCCCAAATAACAAAAATAAATTTCAATATAGAAACGTATCTTTTAATTACCTTTTTGTGAATGGAAGTCGAATCAACATTCGTAACTATGATATCCTTAAGTCTGGCAAACATGTCGGTCTGCTTTGGCCTCACAGAAATAGAGGCATCCATTCCTGTGGGAAATACAACACTTTTCACCTAATCCAAGTGAACTAATTTAGTGGTTTTTAATTCAATAATATACTACCAAGATAGAGAACAGATAAAAATTACTCACTATTAGACATATTAAAGGTAACAACTTCTTTTTTTTTTTTTTTTTTTTTTTTTGCC